>NW_009730780.1:0-1333 GCF_000703405.1 Apaloderma vittatum
ACAAGAGACCTTGGCGTCACTGCCCGGCTCCTGCTGCCGAAGCTGATTCTCCACGTTTTGATCGCAGCGATAGTGCAAAGGGCTCAGCTTCTCACGTCTCCGGGGCCACTTGGCGGGGAGGGACACGGCAGGGCGATGGCAGCATGATGGCCATGCTGTGACCCCAGCTGGAGACCCCCAAGATGTGTCTGAGAGTCCCAAAGTATCCAAGGAAGCTGGGATTACCTTGACCTCAGGATTTTACAGCCTTGCCATGAAAGACAAAGCAAGGCAGGTC
Organism: Apaloderma vittatum; assembly: GCF_000703405.1. Taxonomy (NCBI): domain Eukaryota; kingdom Metazoa; phylum Chordata; class Aves; order Trogoniformes; family Trogonidae; genus Apaloderma; species Apaloderma vittatum. The sequence continues at coordinate 278 of NW_009730780.1, forward strand.
CTTGCTTGCTTGGCACAGCCCAGGAGAGGTGTGAAGGTGATGTGGTGATTGCCCACAACCTTGGGTTCTCTGGGGACTCGGGCAATCCAGGTGAGTACTGCTGCAGCTTCTCCCTCTGCAGTTACCCAGTAACAATGGCTGGAGAAGAAAGACCAAAAAGAGAGGTGTAGGGGAGATAACCTCTGCTCTGGTTTGTTTGAGATCTTGAAAGCAATTAATAACAGCTATTCCTTCCCCCCCCACACACACCGTACTTTCCATCACGTATCAAAGAGACAATAGAAAGCAGGAAATTAAGAGTGACTTGGAACAAAGAGCCCAGAGCGAGGCTGCTGATTGCGGCAAGAGGGGCTGAGAGGTCCTTGTTTGCGCTTAGCCATCGGCTTCCCAAGGTGGATCTGAAGACACCGGGTCCTGGAGCACGAGCAAGAATCACGATCAGCTTCATAAATCTTCAGGAGGCTGGAAAAAGCTTCTCCTGAAGTAAATGACGTGGAAATGATTATCCGAGTAAAAGTGTGTGAGGATAAGGAAGAAGCCAGTTTGGCTGATGTGGATGGGGGATCGGGGTTGGGGTGTCCCTTTGCATGTGAACTGTGCAAGTCCTGAGGGCAGCAACCCGGGGTGCTGCTCCGGGCAGGGTGCCTGCATGTGGACCCAGGGATCACCGCCAGTCTCTACCTGCTGGAAACACAGGCAGAGGCGCAGGCAGAGCAGAGATGTTCCCTGACACCGGGGAGGAGGGAGCGCAGCACGTCAGCATGGTGCAGGAGAGGGGTTTGATGCTTTGTGACCTTTTCATAGTCGTTTTATCCTCTCTCAGCTGGTTCCTGTGACGGGGAGGGGTGTCCTGACAGTGCCCTTCCCTCGAAGCCGCACTGGCAGTGGGAAGGGCGGTGTAAGGCCTCGCCGTGCGCATTTCCAGCACTGCCTCCTTGAATTTCTTCCTGAACAGGTGATGCTGCCACATCCCTCCCAGGGTGTTTGGATGCAGTAGCCTGGGAGCTGTATGAATTCAGGCAGCAAGGTCACTTGGCTAAAACCAGATCTGATCTT
>NW_009730781.1:0-1686 GCF_000703405.1 Apaloderma vittatum
CGTCCCCTGATCTGTGCTGGTGCCTCCCCAGGTGCAGGACTCTGCACTCCATGAGGTTCCCCTTTGCCAGTTGACGTTGGCTCTGTCACACCCAGGAGAAGCTTCGAGCAGCTTCTTGCAGAAGCTCTTCCTAGAACCCGCCTCCCCGTTACCGACGTCTGCCCAGACAAACCCAGGACAGCGTTGGGGTCGCTGCACTTGGGAGGCGCCGGCGTGCGGGTGGTCTGGCCTGGCGCTGCCACTTCGCTTTTGAACCAAAAATCCCGACGGCCTCCCAGCCTCACCGCGGCTTGTTGGTGGCCCCCCCTGAAAAAAATGAGCGGGACTTCGCCGTGGAAGAAAATCTGCGTCGTAAAACGCCGTTGGAGTTCTCGTGTCGCTTTGCCAGAACGAAAACCCCTCCTCCTGCTCTGCCGTGTTGACGGTACGATTCCCGCTCAGCCTGCCAGGGAGGTGATGGAAACCCCGCTCGGTGAAACGGCACCGCAGAGCTGGGAGCTCGGGGGCTGAAACGGGATCCTGGCTACTGGTCGAGATGGTTCAGTAGTCACAATAACTAGTTGTTCTCGGCACGCGCCGTTCCGTTGGGGATAACTCCTTACCCCAAACCCGACGGCAGAAGCCTTGCAAGGTTTGGAGGGGCAAGAATGTCCCGTCCTGCCTCTTACCCGTCCCCGCTTTTCCAGCCGCCCTGCAGAAAGGGTTTGTCAGTCAGCTCGTTGGCGCTGCTCTCAGTTGTTCTGCCCCTCCAAACTGCCTCCGTTTGCGGGGTTTTCTTGCAGATGTGCTTCACATCAGGCTGGTTTGGTTCTCTTAATTCTCTCAGAAGGTTGTTCACTGTTGCTGTAGATAGGAAAACAAACTAAGTGAAGGAAGTTGGGGAATTCTCTGAGGATTCCCCCAATTTCACCTGCAGCAACAGAGACTTTAGGTCCGTGAAACAAAGGGGCAGGCGGGCTTCTCTCTTTCCCGCGCAACGGCGCCCAGTGACGTTTCGTTTTCTCCGGTTTGTGTTTTGACAGAGCGGGAGCAGCTTCCACGTCTTTGACCAAGGCCAGTTCGCCAAGGAGGTGCTTCCCAAGTACTTCAAACACAACAACATGGCCAGCTTTGTCCGGCAAAAAAAGTGTAAGTATCTCCGGGGCAGCTCGGGGCACGAAGGGTGTCGTTTGTCCTGAAAGAAGGGTTTCTGCTTCCTCTGCCTGGGTTTGACGTCGGGGGCATTTCACCGAGCTGGGACTGTTTGCTGGCTTTGCAGTTTTTTGGAGGGGACGCCAAGAGGTAGTTTTAAGCCTGGTTTCTGCTCAAAGGAGTAACAGCTGAAATCGTTTGCTAGATATAAAGAATTTCAGGCTCGCAGGCTTCTTTTATCTTGAAATTCCCTGATTTTTAGCCCAGGAGTTCCGAATGCTTTCCTTGCGGTCGTTAACGTTTGTGACGATGCTCTTTGCCGTCCTGCGTGGTGAAGGAGAACCTCCTGTGGAGCGCTGCCGCTGACGCAGGACCACCACGCGTGACCCGTCACTGCCAGAGTCGTGTAGAGCGGGCAGTGACCAAACCTGCTCTTCTAAACACTCATTTTTTAAAAACAAATCCGCAGGATCGTAGCACAATAGGTCTCAGGAGACCCCTTTCAGTCCAATCCTCTGCTTCAAGGCAGGACCAGCTCCCTCCGCGCTGTTCCTG
>NW_009730781.1:1717-2573 GCF_000703405.1 Apaloderma vittatum
CATCTCATTTATTTTTTTCCCTAAGCCTCCAGTAATGAAGATTCCGTAAGTTCATCAAGGAATCACTGTTGGTGTGCGGGCGGTGAAGCGACGGAGCTGATTGCTGAGTCTAACTCAAACCTGCCCGGCTACAGCTTAAATCCCGACTTCTTTCCTGCCTGCTCTGGATATCAGGGCATTTATTCCTTTTCCATTTGCAACTTGCTGTCTTTGAAAACTTGATACCTCTCCTCAGTCCTTTCTTTTTTCTAGTAAACAACCTGTTCTTTTAATTCCCGTCGGTCGCCTTCCAGCCTTTAATCGTTCGCGTTCCTTTCCAAGCTGGCTTTGTTCCATCTCTTTGTTGAGGCACAGGAGCCAGCGGCGGCCGGATTGCTGGATAGAACAAAAAGAGTAGATTTGTGTGTCCCGCAGGTGACGCTTCGTGGTATATCTCATCTTGGCACTGGCCTTTCTCTTAGAAGCCTGACATTGACTTTTCCCTTCAGCTCGAGATCCGCTGCAGCGTTTCCATCAGCTTCTTTTTGGCTCTTTTCTGTGGGTTTCCCTCCTGTAGTTGTTGGGTTTTACTCCTGCCTCGGAGTTGTCACCGTCAGCAATGACTTTCTTTGTGCTGGTCAGAATGACTTTGAGTTGCAGCCATGGCGTCCAATGTAGCAGAGCCCTTCGGCGCTCTTCCCCGCCGTGTTTTACCGGGTGGTTGAGGAAACATCTCTTTGGTCCTTCCTGCCATCAGCAAATATGCTGAGTGGGACTGGGCTGGTACCGGGCTCACACTTGGATGCGCAACGCTGAAATGTTTTTTTGCCAACTGCTCCCCAAATGAGGCTTTTTCTCTTGGCTTTACGCCCGTGTT
>NW_009730782.1:0-213 GCF_000703405.1 Apaloderma vittatum
ACCGAGCCAAGCTGGAGCGGGAGGAGAAGGACGCCCAGCGCATGCTCGATGAATACCGCAACAAGTAAGGCTTGTGAATGGTGGAAGATGGGTGGTATTGTTTCCATCGTTAATCTTTGTAGTAAGGATGGGTTTGGTGTCACCAGCAGCTTCTCGTGGATGGGTGAGGCCTCCCAGTGTGGATCAGACTTGTAGGCAGGGACAACATGTGAG
>NW_009730782.1:316-799 GCF_000703405.1 Apaloderma vittatum
TGTCATGCCATATGTCGGTTGCTGTTTGTTATTAGCTTTAGGATTGTGCTCTGAGCTGCAAAGAGGTAGTAACTTCATTAAAAAACAGATGGCTGGAAGGAAGTCCTATGTCTGAGCAGCACAGAGTTACACAACCCCAAAAATAACCAGAAGCGTGTGGGACACCTCTGAGAAACTCTTGTTTACAGGTATTTTGAGGCATCTGGGCTAGTCTGTGCCAGCCACTATAGATGTGAGATGAAAAGAAAGTAAATAATTCTTTCCCTTGTATATGAAATTTGCCTAATTACCCTCCTCCTCTTCCTTGCATCCTGCTGTTTCTATTTTGTGCTACTAAAGCAATGGCTGTAAGAACAGCTTTCCCCTCACTTCACCTCTCTTTAACCTCATTGCCACCATAAATCAAAGAGCAGGAGCCCTGGGGGCTGAGGCATACGAGTGCCTCCAGACACGTGTGGTCCTCTCCCTTCAGCAACAGGCAGT
>NW_009730783.1:0-208 GCF_000703405.1 Apaloderma vittatum
GGAGCAAAGGGACTGGTGAGGGGATGGCATCCACGTTCACTGCCTTAGAAACACAAATGTCACAGCCGGAGCTCGATGGCACATCCCTATGTGTCCCCGTTTTTGGGGACACGCTGTCTGGAGCTCTCGGTGCCAAAATATCTGGCTCCCTCCCCGGGGATGTTTTCTCCCAGTGGCTGGGTTTGTTTGGGGAGGGCACCACAACATG
>NW_009730783.1:262-1428 GCF_000703405.1 Apaloderma vittatum
CTGGTCCCCGTCCTGCAGCCAGTGAGACGTGATGCTCGGGGGCCACAGGGCAGCCGGGGAGGGAGATCCTGGGGCAGCTGTCCCCAGAGCCCTTAGCAAGGACACAGGGGTGGGGACACAGACCAAATCCTGCTTGTGCTACCGATGTTTGGACACGTCACAGCGAATCGTGACACGGTTTCCCTGACACGGGCGTGGGGGAGAAAAGCACCGGGAGCCCGTCACAGCCAAAATGCTGCCTGGGACCCCGCTCTCGACCCCTTCTCCCCAGGACACCGCGCCTGGCATTGGGTGAGGGATGCTTGTGGGTACCTAAACTTTTCCCACAGGGAGCCGGATTTTTGGCTCCTGGAGCACCAAGGAGCAACACGGCTGGGACGAAGGGACCCCCATCCCCTGCATCTTCCCAGCTCCTTTCCCGGTGTGCAAAGACAGGGCAGGAGCAAAGGCTTCCCACGCACACTGTGGGGGACGGGGTTCACCTTGTTCCGTAGCAAAAACTAAACCAGGGTCCCACCAAGACCAGCCCAAACTGCAGCAGATGGTGGGATGCGGGCACTGCCAGGGAAAAAGGAGGTGACACTCCTGGGTGGGGAGGGGGGATGCAAAAGCGAGGTGCGACGGAAGAGGGCTGGGGCGTGGGATGAGTTTGCATCTCTAAGGCACAATCCACCTTGAGGCTGGGACGCGGGGACGGGTCGAAGCTCAAGATGGGGTGGGTTTTCTCGACTGGCATCTGGCGTTTTCAGAAAAGCATCTGCCTCTGGACCCGCCGGTGAAAGGGGAATTCATAAATCCCAGCCTGGCAGGGAGACGGCTCCTGTGCTAGAAGAAGCGCAACCCAACAAGGTGACTCTCACATCGATTTCCAATGATTTTTCGAGGGAGAAGATACCAGATTTGTTGGAAAAGTGGGAAAATATCCAAATCTGAGAGCTTTCCACTCTCCTTTTTTGTGCTTTTCTCTATTTTGTCCCAGTTACGGTGAAACTTAGGAATTCCCCGTGGGAGATGTTGGGGGAGACCCAGCACCTCGGCAGCTGACACCACAGATCCTTTTTCCACCCTGAGCATCAATTTTGACAGAAATTTGTTAATTGCTCTATTTACAATGCTTCTTTCCATCACAGCCTGGCTTTTCCTTAACAACTACTTTGGCGGTAATA
>NW_009730783.1:1447-1738 GCF_000703405.1 Apaloderma vittatum
GGAAAAACCGCTTTTTGTTTTGCCTGCCACAGCCCTCCAGCCACTTACGTCCCTTTTCTGCCCCACGGAGCCATGCCAGTGGAGAAATAAAAACCACCCCAAAACTGGATGCAGACTTCTAGCTCTTGCATCTGTCCAGCAAGTCACCCCCTCCAAGGACCCCGTTGGCTTATTCATTCCTTTGTTCATTTTTTAAAAAATACTGAATCATTTCTTTCAGATTTAATATTATTATTATTAATAATATTATTATTGTTATTATTATTATTATTTTGGTAAACAGTCTCCCAA
>NW_009730784.1:0-289 GCF_000703405.1 Apaloderma vittatum
GGCAGCGCCCCCGGCAGCGCCGGGGGGATGATTTCCCATTGCCTGGGGGGCCGGTGGTTCCCAGGCTGTGGTTCTTTTTAGGGAGGGGGTGCAGCCACGTTGCTCTTTCCTCCTCGCCCAGGTTGCGGAGCGTGAAGATGGAGCAGAGGAAGCTGAGCGACCAAGCCAACACCCTGGTCGACCTCTCGAAGGCAAGTCCCGGCAGCGACCCCCTCGGCTCGGCCAAACCGCCCGAGTGTTTCTCTTCACTTGGTAAAACTAAAGCGGACCTGGGTGACCGCAAAACGCT
>NW_009730785.1:0-1387 GCF_000703405.1 Apaloderma vittatum
CCACAGGGCATGAAAAATTCACCAACGATTCACCAGTGGTTTTTTGCACAAGCATTGTCACCTGTTCGAAATGCATTTCCAGAAGACTACTGTTACCATTATATGGATGATATCTTGCTAGCTGCCTCTGACAAAAGGCAGTTAGGTGAAATGGAAAAAATGGCCACTCACTGCTTGCAACAGTTTGGCTTGGTCATAGCACCTGAAAAAATTCAACCCATAGCACCATGGAAGTATTTAGGCATGATTGTTACAGATACGCAAGTTATGCCTCAGCCAGTAAAATTAGACATGCAAATTCGAACCCTTAATGATGTGCAAAAATTAATGGGTTCTTTGAATTGGATCAGGCCATATTTGGGCCTGATCAACTCACAATTGCAACCCCTATTGGAACTTTTGAAACATTCACATGAACCCTTGGAACCCAGGACCCTAACTCGAGAAGTAAAAGCAGCACTGCTCTTGGTTAAACGAGCATTGCATGATAAATTTGTAGATCGCGTTGATTTTTTCCAGGATGTTCAGGTTTTCATTTTGATTGATAACGTAGTGCCTTTTGGTGCTATAATTCAAAGGAACCCTGAATGGCATGACCCTTTGCATGTTTTAGAGTGGTTATTTTTACCTTTTCGGTCACTTAAAACTGCTCTCAGATTGTTTGAACTGATTGCTGATGTTATTATCAAGACTCGAAAGAGATGTTTAGAACTAACTGGGCGCGACCCTATAACTATTCTACTCCCTGTACAAAGCTGGTATTTTGAATGGTGCCTAGCAAATAAGTATGAACTAAGGCTGCTTTGGCTGGTTTCTCGGGCCAAATCTCTTATCATTTGCCCTCACATCCCTTGTTAAAGTTTGCCAAACAAGTTCCTTTTGGACAAAAAAATCTTAGTCAACCTGAACCAGTACAGGGTCCTACTGTTTTTACGGATGGCTCTGGGAAGACGGGCAAAGCAGCAGTTGTTTGGCTGGATACTGATCAATGGAAATCACAAGTAGTTTTGCAGAATGGTTCTCCACAAGTAATTGAGTTACAAGCAATAGCCTTAGCCTTTACCGTATTCCCTGGTCCTGTCAACGTTATTACAGATTCGGCATATGCTGCCAATTTGGTGGCATGTTTGGACAAAGTTGTCCTTACTACTTTAGACAATCCATTGTTATCTGACATTTTATTAACACTGTGGAAAACTATTCAGCACCGCAAAGAACTGTATTTTATATTACATATTCGTAGTCATACATCGCTGCCTGGATTTTATGCAGAAGGTAATGCCAGGGCCGATGCCCTTGTTTCCGCTGTTGCTTTAGGCCCCGTGCCTGATGTTAAGCAACAAGCTGTTTTGTCACATCAATTTTTTCATCAAGGATCCCGAGCATT
>NW_009730786.1:0-2830 GCF_000703405.1 Apaloderma vittatum
GCCAGCGTTCCCAACCCCATCACCGAGGCCGGCAGGCACAGCCTCACCAAATAACGCCACAAACTTTAAAAATCCTTCATTAAATCGGCTTAAGCCCGCTCCCCAGCAGGCTCCTCGGTGCTAACTGAACTGAAGAGGGGAGCGGAGTGTGGCTGCCCCTGTTCCCCCCCCAGCACCAGGCCCCGGGACTGAGGAGCCAGGACCCTGCTGGGTGCAGAAGTGCTCAGCGTCGCAAACCCTCCCGTCCTTCAGCAAAGCACTTAAAAATAGTCGCCAGCCGAGGCGGGAGCAGCTCCCGCAGCGAGCACAGAGCCACCATCAGTAATCCCTCTCCTACAGCATCTTTTAATTTCAAGGCTCAGAGCCAGACGATGAGTAGAGAGGGGACCAGCTGCTGGAGGAGATAATGGATTTCTGAAGCCCTTTGATTTTTCTAATAACTTTTATTCAAACACAGCGAATTAACACTGATGGTCCAGCTTTGACACTAGTGAGTCAGCTCTGCCCTCCAGCTGAGGACGCAGCAGGAGAAGGTAAGAGGAGCTCGACACGCAAAGCTCCTCTCAGCAGCCTCAGGACAGAGCAAGGGGGGATTGAAGAGCAGGGACCGAAGCAAAAACACCTTCCACCAAGGGCTGAGGCTCAGCCCTGCAGCCCTGAGCTGAGCAGGAAGAGAAAAACAATATTTAAAAAAATAAACTCAGAGTTTGGGGTGAGAGCTGGAAACCTTGGGGCACACCTACGAACCACTCACCCATAGGACAGGTGCAAGCCCTCGCAGACCTGCCCCTCTGCCCTTCCAGAGGTGGAAGTTTGCAGTTTAGGAGGAGAAAAAAAGTCTGTTCGTGCCCTAAGGGAGAAGGGGACAGGAGCCCTGCCCTGCTGTTGCCAAAATAAAAAGCTTTTTTCTTCCAAGGTGCCTGTTGCAGACCTTCCCACGTGGTTTGTGCGGAGGCTTTGCAGCTGCCCCACACGGGGCCGGGGCTCAAGACGCAGTTTGGAACAGTCGCTGTGAGGGAGTTTGTCCCCACAGGGCACAACCCCCTCCAGAAGCAGCTTCGGGAACAACAACAACAAAAAAAGTCAAACCAGCACCTTCAAATTAACAAACTGTAATTTGTTTTTTTTTTTTCTCCAAAGATACATTTTCCATACACATCCATCATACACTGTAACAAAAAAAAGCAGTGTACATGAAATAAGAAAATAAATTAAATCCATAGCATAGGTAAGGAGGACGCTCTAGACTGGAGTAGAGTCGAAAGTTTCCAGCAATACAAGAGGCTCAAAAGTTTGTTTTAACATGAACGCCTGACAGCAAGGGTCCAGCAAGTGTTTTAGGTCAGTCCAACTGCTTAAAACAGTTTTGGTTGGGTTTTTTTTTTTTTTAGAGTTTTTTAACAGCCGTTATTGTCCTGCAACAGGCAGAGCTACCACGTCCGGGGAGAGAGCCAAGAGGCGTCGTTACGATCCAAGTGGAGCATCCAGCAGACGATGGGATGGGTGCTGCGGCGCGTGCTAGCCGTCCTCCTTGGGCGGTGTGTACCAGCCTGGAACGAGAAGAGAGGGACGCGAGCGATGAAGCCGCACGGGGAATGCGAATCGACGCCTGGAAAAAGCTGCCGAGCGACTCCGGCTTCTCAAGGTCGACGTCTCTCAGCTCAGCGAGAGGTTTTCTCCCCGTTACTTCCCACAGAATCACCCAATGTCAGGGGTTGGAAGGGACCTCTGAAGATCATCCAGTCCAACCTTCATCCCAGCACACCCAACCACTACACCACAGCCTCAAGTGCCAGATCTCCTTTGTTTTTAAACACCTCCAGGTTTGGGGACTCCACCACCTCCCTGGGCAGCCTGTTCCAGTGCCTCACGACTCTTTCACTACAGAAATTTTTCCTTATATCCAAGTTAAATCTCCCCTGGCCCATTTCTTCTCGTCCTGTTGCTAGTAACTTGGGAGAAGAGACTGACCCCCATGTCACTACAACCACCTTTCAGGTAGCTGTAGAGAGCAACGAGGTCTCCTCTTCTCCAGACTAAACAACCTCAGTTCCCTCAGGCACTCCTTATAGCACATCTGTTGATCAACTTGATTAACTCTAGGATTAAACAATTAGTTAAACGATCAACTGTAGTAAGGATTTTGGTTTACAGCATTCTTGCTGAGGTGCGGTCTCACAAGTGCTGAGTACGGGGCAGGATCACCTCCCTCCTCCTGCTGGTCCCACCATTTCTGATCCAGGCCAGGATGCCGTTGGCCTTCTTGGCCACCTGGGCACACTGCTGGCTCCTGTTCAGATGCAGGCAGACAGGTTACACCCGGAGGAGCCCGGCAGGGCAGTGGGATGCTGCAGCCACGTGTCGCGCCTTAGCTGGCGGCTGCTCCGGGTGATCGCCTGAGTAGAAAAAGCCTCGAGCAGCTCGTCTGGACACTGGGCTTTAGGGGAGCTCAGCCTGGCCAAGGGAACCGCACGCCCTCTCCCCCCTCAGCCCTTACCATTCTTCTCGTGGATCTGCACCAGGGACTTGTAGGACTGCTGCGCTCTCGTCAGGCTGTACTGATTCTGCAAGGGAAGTCGGGACGACCGTCGGTGAGCGCGAGCCGTTCCCAACGCCTTCCTGCGCCCGCCGGAGCCGGTCAGGACCCTTCATCCACCTCCCGGCCCCTGCGGTTCCGCGCCCGGGCCCTACCTTATTAGCTCCGAATTGTACTCGCGCTTTCCCTTTCACCAGAGTCGCGCTGATCTGCATGATCACCGACTCGATGGAGTACGCGCTGCTCCAGCCCTGGAGGGACAGAACGCGACGCCATGAGGCCGGCGTGGACGGG
>NW_009730787.1:0-982 GCF_000703405.1 Apaloderma vittatum
CTCTGGAGACATTCAACACCTGCCTGGACGCATTCCGGTATGATCTACTGTAGGTGATCCTGCTCTGGCAGAGGGACTGGACTAGATGATCTTTTGAGGTCACTTCCAACCCCTGACATTCTGTGATTCTGTGTGCTTCTGTGAGTGGCTGAGGGAACTGAGGTTGTTTAGCCTGGAGAAAAGGCGGTTGAAACATACCTTATCACTCTCTACAATTATCTTAGACAAGGGTGCGGCAAGGTGGGAGGTCCATCTCTTTTTTGTGACAGGATGAGAGGAAACAGCCTCAACTTGTCCCAGAGGAGGTTTAGGTTGGATATTAGGAAAAGTTTCTTCACTGAAAGAGTTGTTAAGCACTGGAACAGGCTGCCCAGGAAAGTGCTGAATTCACCATCCCTGGAGGTATTCGTAAGACGTGTAGATGTGGTGCTTAGGGACAGGGTTTAGTGGTGGACTTGGTGGTGCTACGTTAATGGTTGGACTCAATGATCTCAAAGGCCTTTTCCAACCTAAATGATTATGTTATTCTATTCAAGCTACAGCCTGCAAGAGCCTTTGCATCCTCTCTCCTCTTGGGCTTACCCTGACATGAAGGTCCAAATAAACCAAGGTCTGTAGTGGCTTTACAGCTCAGACCCTGTTGAGATGCATCCGAAATGTCCATCAGCTGACTACCTGTACCTTTGTGCACCCACGAATACCTGTGCATGCCCTGAAGTTCTTGGATTTACCAGGTCCCGTGTCATAGCATATAATTTGTATTCATGTGTTGGGAGAGGAAAACAAGCTTTTCAGCTTTTTCATTTCAGAGTTGGTGTCTTACCTGTAGATGAACTTGTGCAATCAATGAAAATATGCTCTTGACACCTGCCAGTTGTGCTTCAACTAAAAGTAATTAAGGAAAAACCTCCAAATAAAAACTAAAAAATTGTAAATAACAGCTTTTCTCTATTCTAAACACTAAGTTAATTTAGCAGCTTAA
>NW_009730788.1:0-2877 GCF_000703405.1 Apaloderma vittatum
CCCCCCGCGGCGCCCCGAGGAGCGGTAGCGAACCCCCAAAGGCCTTCGACTGCCCCGGCCCGGGAGTCCCCCGGGGGATGCTGCGCGTCCCGGCTGGGTTTGGGGTTCGCGCAGCCCCGCGGGTCCGGCTTTCCTTACGGAACGAGGGCTTGGGGCGAACAGGAGACTCGCCGCGGAGAGGTCAAGATTAGCGGGGGCTTTCACGTACGGGAAAGGCCAGAAGTCGGAATTTTAAGAAAAACGCGAGTTTGAAAGGAAGCAGAAGAGATTTGTTAATTGAGAAGTCACAGCATTTTGCACAACTATTCACTGGCAGTGTTTTCTCTCTGCACTTTTTTTCTTGTGTTTACAGGCAGGTGAACACAGCCAGAAACCAGCAGCCCCTCACTCAGCATTATTCGTTATGTCTTCTTGACCGTGTACAAACAGGTAAGGAATGCAAAATTACTACATAATAAAATACTGATTTTAATACCTGCGATTAAATACATTGCAATTTAAGCTCAATCTAACATTTTTCAACACCAGAAGTATTTTGTGCAGTCTCCTGGGTTCTTTTGTTGCTCAACTGCTGCTCTTTCAGGTTTCAGGTCAAAATGTCATCTCTTCTCCCCTGCCAGTGACCTAGGCCTGGCACAGACCTCTCTCCAGCTGGGGCTGAAGCGAGATCCCAGCTCAGCCTCTTCGTGGGGCAGGGAAGGGTCCCTCCAGCACTGCTGTGCAAATCTACTGATAGAGAGCAGGCTCTTCTCTTCTCTTCTCTCATTGGACTCGTTGCCAGAAGACTTTCAAAGAAAAGGTAAAGCAAGCAGAGTGAAATGCACAGTATGTGTGCAGGGGTGAGGACCAGAGCACGTTGGTACAAACCTAAGCACGCTGCTCGGACCCTCACTTTTAGGGCCCTGGGCCAAAGCCTCTGTTCACTTGTGGGGAGGGCAGGGCAGGGCCAGGCAAAGTGGGGCCCTGGGCATGCAGCATTGGGCGTCATTTCTGAGGGATATAAGTAGACATGTTTGACGGGATAAATTTTAGAAGATACTACTGCTCTTGTGTAAGTGTACTGAGGCATTAGCAGGACCAAATGGTTGCTTCTCTTCTCAGCCCCGAGGCCAGTCTCATGCACGTGTATGTCCCTGCCAGGCACTGCTGACTCTGGCTGGATGTGCAGAAGCCCCCAGTGCGTGTTTTGGTGGGCTTCCAAGGCAATGGCACCATGTCTTCTGCCAGCATAAACTCAACCGCTACGTGACCTTCTTGGGAGATGTCCCTGCCCACAGCAGGGGAGTGGAATGAGATGGTGTTTAAGGTCCCTTCCAACCCAAACCTTTCTGTGATTCAATTTTGCTGGATTCTCCCTGGACCGAGGTGGGCTTGATGTGAGCCAGGAGAAGGCGGCCGGGAGTACAGTACGCTGACAAGTAATTAAAGCTAAATATGTAACTCCATAACAAAGGCGTGGGAATGCGCAGTGGTGTTCGCACTGCACAGGTAAGAGCTGACCAAATCATGAAAGAAGTTGGTAACAATTCTTGTGCAGCAGCTTTATAGACCTGAATGTGCAGAATGGACAAAGGGGGAAATTTCTGAGACCGCACAGAATTTGTACCCCAGGGAGGAGAGCCTGAAGGATGGAGTAGCTTTCTCTGCTAAAGCAGTCACTCCCAAAATAACTTTTGTTTCTCTGTACCAAAACTATATTTAGTTAAGATTTTACAAATGAAAACCTTAATAATCATGAAGAAGAGAAATAAAAATATCGCTGACAATGTTAAATACTGGCATGGCTATTTAACTTAATGGCATCGCACATGCCGATAAATCCTAAGGGATCCCTCCCCCTTTCTCCCTAGTGGGATAAACATGGTTTGTCACGTCGAGAGAACATTCTATAGTGCAGGAATAATCAGAACATATTGTTGGATCCAATTTTCTATCATTTACTTTTTGATGTCAAACAAAAGTAAAGCTCAGTACACAATTTAGTCATGGGTGGAAGGAGAATTAGCCATATAATGCACACTACTTCTGGAGGTAAAAGTTGAGGGAAATGCGGCTTGCATTAATTCACATTGTTCGCTGCCCTTACCGATGCGATGAAAAGATTTTGATTTTCATTATTATGTACTTTGCATGTTGCTTGTATTAAATCAATGGGCGACTTACCTCCTTGTTTTTCCTGCAGCTGATCTAAAAGGCTTTTTTGAAAGAAAACTGAACTGATGCAGACAAAGACTGATTCTTCATCCATCTGACATGTCACGCCAACAAATGGGGTTTTGTGCACTCTGTCAGTGTCTTAATCAGAGCGTCACGCCAGCCCGCAGCACCTTCCCGGCTCCCAGACCTCTTCCAGCACTTAATCCTTCAACTTGTGTACCTTGTACAGACATTCAGATGGGGACCGATAATACCAGAGATTTACATGTTTCTGTCATCGCCTGGATTTGTCACACGTCACACCCGGCGGCCTCTCGCCACGGGGAAGGGGAGGCAGCAGCTTCGGAGAGTTTTGCCGGGATGAGGCATCTCGCCCAGGAGGTTTCCTGTGCTGGTGGCGTGGGCTGTCCCACAGGGTGGATGGGGCTCACTGGTGAATGAATGGCTGCTTTCCAGGATGGGAAACGAGCTGCTGAGCCCCAGAATCCAGGGGGTCCCAGGCCCACCCCGTCCCCAGGCTCTGCCCCACTCCGTCCCAATGCCCCTCCAAGCCCAGGGAGGGTTGGGTGATGTGTGGAGCTAATCCAGAGCTGGAGAACATCCATCCTGGGGACCCCCATTCAGGTGCCCTTCGGGCAGCAGTCACGATGCTGACGGAAGAGCTGGCACAACCACAGACAGACTTATCCGAGTTGGAAGGATTATCCAGTTCAATCCCCC
>NW_009730788.1:2962-3236 GCF_000703405.1 Apaloderma vittatum
TGGGCAGCCTGTGCCAGGGCTCCGGCACCCTCGCAGGAAAGGAGTTCGTCTCCATATTTAAATTAAATTCTCTGTGTTCCAGCTTGTGCCCGTTGCCTCGTGTCCTGTCACTGCGCACCACTGAACAGAGTCTGGCTCCATCCTCTCTGCACCCACCCTTTAGGTATTTATAGACATTGGTGAGGTGGTCTCTTAGCCTTCTCTTCTCCAGGCGAAAGGAGAAGGAAAAGGGGAACGGGAAAGGGGGAAAGGGAAGGGAAGGGAAGGGAAGGGA
>NW_009730789.1:0-569 GCF_000703405.1 Apaloderma vittatum
CAGACCAACCAAGCCTTCCTTGGACCTTCTGAAGAGCAACCCAACCTCCTTCAGACCAACCCTCAGACCTTCCTTAGACCTTCAGGAGAACGTGGGACCATCGGGTCTCCATCTGGGTCCTCCAGCGCAGTAAGTCGTGGTGTTTCTCAGCCCAACATTCTTTGGACCATCCCAACTGAACGTCAACCCCTCTAGACCCACCCGGGAGACTTTAGACCGCTCAGTCCGACCTCACCTGCTCCAATCCCACCCAACCACCTGGAGACCAACCCAGTCACCTCCAAGTTGACCTGCTCAGCTCGGGGTTGGACCAACCCAACCCAACTCAGCCACCTTTAGATGGAACCTCCTTTGGGTTGAACCTCCTTTAGATGGAACCTCCTTTAGATGGAACCTCCTTTAGACGGAAACACCCTGAGATGGAACCACTCATCCATGGAACCACCCAACCCAACCAGCCTTGAGTCCTTCTCGGTTCTACCGCCATGAGGGAGAAGGAGACCTCAGCTTGTGGCCCTCCTGGAGACTCCCTGGTCTTCTCAGCCACCCCTTGAACCTCACCTTCATCT
>NW_009730789.1:595-938 GCF_000703405.1 Apaloderma vittatum
GGGTGTAGGACTGCTTGCCCCTGGTGAGCTGAGAGATGAGGGCCTCCTTCTCCTCCAGCTGCCGGGACAGCTCTCCTGCAGAGGGTAACAGAGGTCTTCAAGGAGGGTGAAGATGTTGGGCGGGGATGAAGACGTGGGATGGGGATGAAGGTTTTGGGCAGAAGGTGAAGCCGTGGGGTGGAGCTCCCACCGTTCTCGGCCTGGAGCTTGGCCCGTTGGGTGCTGGTGTCGTTGAGGACACGTTGGGTCTCCTCCAGCTTGGCCCGGTGCTCAGCCGCCTGGTCCTCCATGGTGCGGGAGACCTTCTCCATGGCCACCTTGGTGGAGCGAAGGACGGAGGAAG
>NW_009730790.1:0-227 GCF_000703405.1 Apaloderma vittatum
AATAATACAGCAGAGCATAGGCAATCCAGGAAATTTCTGGAATGCATCGATGATAACTTCCTCCTACAAGTGACAGAGGGGACAACAAGAAGGGGTGCCATGCTGGACCTTATCTTCACCAACAAAGAGGGACTGGTAGACAATATTAAGCTCGTGGGCAGCCTTGGCTGCAGTGACCATGAGATGGTGGAGTTTGAGATCCTAAGGGCAGCGAAGAAGGGGGGGGT
>NW_009730791.1:0-440 GCF_000703405.1 Apaloderma vittatum
GGAAGCCCCCCCGGGGTCCCGTGCGCGCCGGCGGCGCCCGCTCCTTACCTCCCCACGGACGGACAGACGGACGCGGTGCCCCTCTCGCTGCCCCGCCGGGGCTTCATGAATACTGCAGCGACGCGACGGCGTCGCCTTTCAGACGGTAACGGGGAGAAGCAATCCCTCGGATTAAATTCTCACCCGTTCTTTCCGTTCCCCTCCCTCCCCGAAGGCTCCGGGGTCCCTCCACAAAATCGAGGGGCGTCGAGGAGGATTTCTCCCCCAAAACGTGGGTCCTGCCCAGCCTGTGAGTAAATTTTGAGCTGGTCTTCGCCTCGTTTTGTGATAAACCGGGGGAAAAATTTGTTTGTTCGGGCTTTGAACGGAGCTGAACGGCGAGGTTTGAACGCCGCCGGGATCCCTCGCCCTCGCTGGTTGCTTGATTTTTACCCCACGGG
>NW_009730791.1:502-1039 GCF_000703405.1 Apaloderma vittatum
TGTTCAAATGAGCAATTTTTTTTAACCAAAAATGGGAGGTTTGACCAAAACAAGCAATTTTTTAACCAAAACAGTGATTTTTTTAAACTGAAACAAGTGATTTTTTTAATGAAAACAGCGATTTTTTTTAACCAAAACAAGGATTTTTTTAATTAAAAGTGATTTTTTTTTAACCAAACCAAGAAATTTTTTAACAAACAGTGATATTTTTAACCCAAACAAGCAATTTTTTAACGAAAAGTGATTATTTTAACAAAAGCAAGCGATTTTTGACCGAAAAGTGATTTTTTTTTTAACCAAAACAAGCGATTTTTTAATGAAAACAGTGATTTTTTTTAACCAAACCAAGTAGTTTTTTTGATGAAAACAGTGATTTTTTTTTTTTAACCAAAACATGCCATTTTTTAACCAAAACAAGCACTTTTTTAACCAAGAAAAGGAATTTTTTAACTGAAAAAAAGGAGGTGTTGTAAAAAAAAAAGAGCTGTTTTACAGAAAAATGATGTTTTACAGCTGAATTTTCCTGCCCTGGTGTTT
>NW_009730792.1:0-1437 GCF_000703405.1 Apaloderma vittatum
CTGCTAATCCCAGGCGCATTACCAAAACCTCTCTGAAATGAGTTTCTTGGGGAGCTAAAATTCTTAAAAAGCCCACGCAGGGATTTGATAAAAATAGCCGTGATTTCCCAGCAGACCAGGAGGAGCCTGGTGGACGACAGCTCCCGGCTGGGTGCTGCTGCCCGTGGGTGGGAGGGAGAGATGCTGGGGCTGGAGCAGGGCTGGTGAGGAGCTGGGCTGTGGCCGTGGGAGGGCAGCGAGAGCAAATGCTGCGTTTGGAAGTGGCTGAATGACAGAGAAAGGGCAGAGGAGATCATGGGGGAGGGATGAGCCACAGGACAGGGGCTGCGTCTCGCCTGGAGGAGTCCAGGGCTGGCTCTGTGGGCTGGTTGGTGCCTGAGTGTCCTACAAGGGATCCTCAAGCACTGCATTTGGGAAGCCTCTGCAGCCACCAGTGATTCTGGCACCCCAGCACATCCGGGCAGGGCACCCCTGGTGTGAGACCCCTCTGCTGCAGGGGGCACCCTGTGCCAGCTTAGCCACTCCTGGCCAAAGCTGCTCCAAGTGGCAAGCAGATGATGATGAGATTAGCAACATCAGCAAAACTAGCTTCTCGGAGACAGATTTCGCTACGCTAAGCCGTCCAAGGACATCAGGCCCATGTCCTACAGCGCGTTCGGTGCTGTGGAGAATGTGGGCAGACTCTGCTCCTGCAGACGAGCCGGGGTGCCATGGGACAGGCAGTGGGCAGAGGTACTTGCAGGCGTTGAGGTGCGTGTGTGCTTTTGGGAGATGCTACGTGGGTGGTTGTTGCCAAACCCACACAGGGCTGGAACCCCCAGCATTAGGTTGCCTGAACCCAAACCTGCACCCGAGGGTGGCTCCTGCCACCGTCCATCGCTCGCCCGGTGCTTGGTGCTGCTTGAACGTGAGCAGGGTTCAAAGCACAGAGGAGGAGGAAGGGGAGGCAAGTTCTTTAATGCTCTCATTTCCAAAACACGGCAAAAGCTGACTGCCTCTTCCCCAGCACTTCTCTATTTATGGCCTGGCAGCTCGTTCCCAAGGAGATGGCTGCTTGGGGCTGTCACTCCAGCTGGGGCGATAAAAGGAGGAGCCAGCAGTGGTATAAGGCTGAGTTTGAAGGAATCCTTCTGTGGGAGCCTTTCAGGCTGCAGGACCCCCAAGGGAGAGGATGGGGCTGGCATCCAGGCAGGTCACAGGGCTGAGCTCTCGCCTGGTTTGGTCCCTGTGGCTGCAGCAGTGGTGCAGAGGAGCCGGGCTCTGGGGGCGGAAGGCAGCGAGTGATGAGGGTACAACCACCTCGCTCCTCGTAGGAGCACCCCGATGGACACGGGAGGGTGCTGGGCGCCCTCCGTGGGCTCTGCAGGGTGTCTGATACCGGGCTCAGAGCTGGCAGTGTGCAGGTAGTGGGGCTTGGTGCCTGAACAGAGGGGAGAA
>NW_009730792.1:1691-1965 GCF_000703405.1 Apaloderma vittatum
GCTGGTCTTGGCGGGTGGGGGCCCTGCTGATTCCGTGGGGCAGCCGGGGAAACCACCCAGAGCACGTCCCGAGGCTCCTGTGTCTGCTGCAACCTAGATCATCACGAAGGAGATCGAAGCAAACGAGTGGAAGAAGAAGTATGAAGAGAGTCGCCAGGAAGTCTTAGAGATGAGGTAAAAGCCTTCACCTGCCGGTGCCCTGTGCAGCGCCGCGCTCCGCATGTTCCCTGGTGGGTTAGCAGGGCTGGCTCGGGGTCCGTCGGGTGGGTGCTGG
>NW_009730792.1:1996-3838 GCF_000703405.1 Apaloderma vittatum
GACGTGTGCTCTTTGTGCTCGTGGTGTGCTGAGCCTGCTGGTTCTTTGTCACAGGAGCAAAATCCCATTAGCTGTGCCGGCCCGCAGGAAGGGGTCTGGGCGATGACGGGCACAGCAGTGCCAGGAGCTCTGCACAGCAAAAGTGCTGCCTCTTACCTGTTTTTCCCCGTTCCTTCCAGGAAAATCGTGGCTGAGTATGAGAAGACCATTGCACAGATGATAGGTAAGGTGCTGTCGCCTGGCCGGGCGTGCAGGGCGGGGAGCTGGCCACAGCCGTCCCCACTCGGTCACTGCGTCCCTGCTGTTCTTTCTCTGTCACAGAGGATGAGCAGAGGACAAACATGACGTCTCAGAAGAACCTGCAGCAGCTCACGATGGAAAAGGACCAGGCTCTGGCAGACCTAAACTCAGTGGAGAGGTCCCTGTCAGATCTCTTCCGCAGATATGAAAACCTGAAGAGTGTCCTAGAAGGCTTTAAGAAGGTCCTTACCTTGGATTCCTTTCTCCCCGCAGACTGAGTCTTGGGCGCAGCATTGTCCCCGCTGTCCTGTGCTGCAGCGCTGTGGCTCTCCTGTCCCACACAGAGCAGCTTCAAACGCCCTGGCCCTTGCTCGGAGAATTGCTCGCGAGCTTTCCCCTGCCTGCTTTCTGATAAATGGGCAAAGAGTCTCTCAGATGCCAGGACGCAGTCAGGGAGCCCAGTCTCTGGGTCTCCAGCTCCTCCTGACTCTCTGCTGCTGAGCTGCCGGCACGGAGTGTCGTGCCCTGGGCAGAGCTGAGGCCAAAGGAAGAGACGCCTTGGGAAGCTCTCCCTCCACCTACACACCCTTTTCCCTGCTGCTGAGCTGGATAAGGGGCTCCAGCATGAGGGAGAAGCTGGTTCTATTTAAAGCCTTTCCTTTTTACGCTTGGAACAGGATATATCGTCCCATCAGAGCAACGTCTCTGTGTTCAGTCCTAACGCAGATGGATGTACTTTCTTTTCACAGAATGAAGAAGCTCTGAAGAAGTGTGCTCAAGATTATTTAACCCGAGTCAAGCAAGAAGAGCAGCGTTATCAGGCCCTGAAAGTCCACGCAGAGGAAAAATTAGACAAGTAAGGTCATGCACAGGATTGCTGGGTGCTACCCTTGCAGGGCAGCGTCTCAGTTTGGCTCCCCTAGGGTTGGAAGGCAGGAGCTTATTGATGTGAAAAGCTGCCTTTTGCAGCCTCAAGCTCCAGTGACCAGTAAGCCAGCACAAATCCCTGAACGGATTCTCTGATCTCTGCTTGGTTTATTTGTTTTTTTTTTGTTTTGTTTTGTTTTGTTTTTTGTTGTTTGGGTTTTTTTAAATGAAGAAACTGAGGTTCTCTCCTTCTCTCCACACCCCTGCACAGAGCCAACGAGGAGATCGCCCAGGTGCGCACCAAGGCCAAGGCAGAGAGCGCGGCGCTGCACGCCGGGCTGCGCAAGGAGCAGATGAAGGTGGAGTCCCTGGAGAGAGCCCTCCAGCAGAAGGTGAGGCGCTTGCCCTAGCTCCACGCTGCGTTCCCGTTTTGCTGCCCTGAGCATCCCGCTGGTGCTGGAGGCATCCTCCAGGTTTTTGGCTGCGTCTTCTCGCAAGGAAGAGGAGCCGCAAGCTCTGCCCAGGTGTAGGCATACCTGTGTGCAGCGACGGGGCTGGCGTGCAGCGTGGGCAGAGCTTGCTCACGCGTGCCCGCTGTCTGACACGGCAGAGGGTGGTGGTCTGCAGAGGGTCTCTGTGCAGCACCAGGGTCTCTCAGGGATGAGGAGGAGTGAGCCCAGGGGTCCCCGCAGCACCTGGATGATGCGCAGAGGAGCTTTCACAGGGGCAGGGGCA
>NW_009730793.1:0-518 GCF_000703405.1 Apaloderma vittatum
CAGCCCCTGGGATTGGGGCCACCTCTCATCCCCAGCTGGGAGCAGAGATGTCCCCAAGGAACCTGTCTGCCTGCTAAGCTGGTTTTAATCAGGGAGATGGAGACTGCAAATTAATTTGGATTAAATAGGGAGGGGGGGATTTAGGAAGCAGCTTCTGCAGCATCTGCAAAAGGGGAGGCAGGAAGCGGACATGGATGTAGCATGTCTCAGCATCCCACTGGGGCAGGTGGGGACACCTCAGGGTGCCCCACAGGAGCCTGGTCAAGCTCTGAACCCCGAGCCTGGGGGCTGCATCCCCCTTCCCTCAGTGCTTGTGGCTGTGGGGTGACAGGAGGAGCTGTGGAGGGCTGTGCCTCAGGTCCCCCCTGTAGCGTGGATTGGGATCACCGTGAGGCTGGGACCACCCAAATGCCTGAGGCCCCCTGGTGCTGGCAAGGGCTGAGCCAGGGGAGGTGACACCCTGGGGCCTGGGTGCCCACAGCCATCCCTGGGGACCCCCAGTCCTCTCCACCCCCCCA
>NW_009730793.1:639-1670 GCF_000703405.1 Apaloderma vittatum
CGCCACGTCGCAGCACCCAGGTAGGGGGGAGCGTCCGCCAGGGGTGCTGAGACCCCCCCCTCAGGCTGTGTCTCAGCCCGTGACGGGGACAACTGGGGGTGGAGGGGGCTCCTTGCTGACCCCTTTGCTGGGTGGGCTCCCATCACCCTGAGCTCCCTGAAGACCCCCACTCTCCCTGGCTGAGGGCTCCCCCCAGCACCCTGGACCTCCAGGTCAGCTGGGACCTCACTATCAGGCAGAGCCAGAGGAATGGGGCTGACTGGGGGGAATCAAGGGGCCAAAAAAGCCCCTCTGGGACGGGGTGCCCTGGGACAGAGGTGGTGGTCCCTCACCCTGGGGGGTCTCTGCCTTGCAGACCTGGTCTCCTGTCTGGTTCGAGGCACCCACTACACCCAGGAGTATGTCAGGTGAGTGGCCGGGGCAGGCGAGTGGTCCCTGCTTTGGCATCCCGCACCCCAGCATTGCTACCGGTCCCCAGTATCCCCAGTTCTGTCCCCATTATCCCCATTTTTGTCCCTATCCCTCCTCTCTGAGGTGCTCAGCCTGCACTCACCTTGGGGCTCTTGGGGTGCAACGACAGCAGGGTGGGGAGTAGGCACTCAGACGAGATTTGGATGTAACCAATCCCCCTCACCTGTTTCAGCGTGTACTGCCCCGCAGGCTGCAAGGACATCGACGGGGACGTCTGGGGCAACCCGAGCCAGGGCTACCGGGACGTAAGTGCAGAGCCAGGCACGGGTCAGCACCCACGGATGCACCCATCAGGGACAGTCCCCAGCGTGGGTGGCTACTGCTTGTCACCCCCAGGCATACTGCAGGGGGTGGGTTTGGCTGTGGGGTGCCTGACCCCGCGCTGGGGGGGCTGCTCTCACCCCTCTCCTGCTCCCCACAGACGTCAGTGCTGTGCAAGGCGGCCGTGCATGCCGGGGTGATCGCGGACGAGCTGGGCGGGCAGGTCACCCTGTCCCGGGAGAAGGGGATCACGCTCTACGAGTCGGCCTTCGCCAACGGGCTTCACTCCAAGAGGTGGG
>NW_009730794.1:0-26480 GCF_000703405.1 Apaloderma vittatum
GCCTAGGCCATTCTGTGATTCTGTGATTCATCCTTCTCTCTATGAGGTCCAAGGACAGGAAATAAAACTGCAGTGCTCCTTTGGGATCACTGTGTTCTGGCACACAACAAGGGGAACTCCAAGCTGGGGAAGGGGGACTCAGCCTACACAGACTTGAGCACTACTTCGACTTTTAGAATAATAACATTGTGATCCAATGGATTTAAATATAGCCTGAACCATCCGTGGCATTCATTCTTCAGTGGGGTGACTTTGCTGAGTTAAGTGTGTATACTTCAACAGAGAAATTGGACTGAAGAGGTTATGGTGTGAAACACCTTTAAACATGAACAAATAGCAAAGAAAAATGATAATGAGTATTTTTGGGGTGATACTGAAGTTTCTGCCCTCCCATAGCAAGTGCTGTACTTAAATAATTACTAATAGCAATTCTTGAGTAGAGTACCTTTCCATACAAAATTCAAGGCATGAAGTGGATCGGTAGAACATTTAAAAAAAAACCTTTAGAAAAAGTTAAAAACTGAAAAAAAAAAAAGTATTTGAGGGTTACATTTTAAACATAATAGATTTATAAATAATAATGTATGTAAACATAATAATATAATTTATACATAAATTAATGATGTATTGATTACTTTTTAAAATTATGAAATTGAGGATTCCCCCGTTTATAGGCAGGTTTATAAAAAGCAGCATGTTCTGACGGAGTTGGTTCATTACTATTAATAGAGTAAGTCCAGTTCACAAAAGTGAGGGGCTGTGATGACAGAGTTACATAAATGCACCACTTAACACCTCCCATTATGTAAGTTTATAACACTGAACAATTTCTTCTTTAAAAGTGCTTTTGTTTGGCATAGATGTGCCAAACATTTTTCAGATTAGCCACGATAAAGTTATGTGACTGTCTTTGCATTTAGTTTAGATTTTGTGCTTTCTGTTTACAGCTAGAAGTCTACTTCAATATAATCAGAGAGAAAGTGATAAATATAAGCCTTCAGTAAGGAGAAGTTTATTCCATAATAGAAGCATTTGCTTTTAGGTGAAAACTAGTATTTATTAACTTTTTTTTCCCTATTTTTTCAGATGCAGATACTGGCATCTGAGAAAAAAAAATCAGTTGCACGCAGATACTGCCAAGCAGAAAATGCTCCCCTCCTTCAGTTTTCTCACATCTGGGCTAAAGTCCTTTATAATTTTGAATCTTGTAAGCTGTAGCACTATGCTACCAGAGCATGGAATTAGTACTGAGCGAGCTGCGCTGAAGTGTCGAGCTGTGTTAAGCAGTTAAATGGTTATCTTGAAGCCAGTCTGACTCTACACAGAGCACACTGGGGGTCACATTGCTGCTGCAACTTTTATGACTCCTCTCTGAAATTTAGCTTAACTGTCCTTATGCTACACTCTTCCTGTGCAGTACAGACACTTTCCAAGGCAGAGAGGACTGGGCATCACTTTGCACAGGAGCCAAGGAGAAAAAACACATGCCGCAAAGCCGGGAGAGCAGAGGATCTCTCATTCTGTTGTTTTAGCTGTGAATCTCCTGCGTACTCACTACACTCAGTTGCTTTGTACTTGTGGAAATGTTCTCGTTATGATACGATCTCTGGCTTCTCATCTTAAGCAGGCCCTAACAGTCTTGTATTTTTTGCTGTGGCTGTTCCGCGTGCTCTTAGCCAGAAGATGTTGTATATACTAGACAATTCCAGGGAGTGTAGTGCACCCATCAGCACCACCATGACAATTATACTTGCACTTAGCACTATGTTTTTGTTTGAGTTCATCACATATATTTTAGATCAGAAAAAACTCTAAGCTATTATAGTTCATTATTATTTATAATAGAGTTGTTACAAAAATATGTCGATGCTGTGTAGCCTCATAGGCTAATATACTTTCTGCCACAGATAGCTGACTAACTAGAAATTCATGAGATGGTAAAATTCATCACTTAGAAGGGATGCTTTTTGTTGCTTAGATGATTCCAACTGGGTATTTATAGAAGTTGTGTGTTTAGGCTTTTTTGCGTCAAGAGCTCATGTAGGAAGGACATAAGACATCTTTATTGACACACCTGCGTCATTGCAGCCCATCAGTCATGCCTTAATATACGCAGAAGTGGCCTTCAAACAGATGCATATGTAGACATGTTCCTGTAATTTCGCTTTCCATATCCCTTGTATAAATAAAGAAAATTATAGCATATTATTACGTATGATATCTGCGTAAGTAAAGTTTAAAGAAAATAGTTCTGCTGCTTTAGAAAAATATGAACAGCTCCCTGACAAATAAGATCATGTAAGGAAGAAGGTTTCCTGAATGCTTGGAGAACACTGCTTGCTCTCTGATGAAGATTGTCCTTGTTCTGACTACACAGGAGAACTGCAGATGAGCTAATTTAGCATGACCAGGGAATTAAGGACTCTGATATCAGATGGTCCATCTGAAGTGAAGTCACAGAGAGTCCTTAATTGTCTGCAGATACTTTGCTGAACAAACGATCAGTCTTTGTCTAAAAGGAAGATTGCAAAAGTCTGAGGTTCTCCCACCAAGAGAACTTCAATTACCATGTCTTTTCGTGGGATTTGTTGGGGTTTTTTCCCCACAATAAGATAATTCCTGTAATAATCCACATTCTTTTTCTTTCCAGATTCTTCAAGAAACATGCATTTTTCCTAAAGTCATCCCATTCTAAAAAACCTCCTTCTCTTAAAATCATGAATGTGCAGGCACATCTAAGAGAAGAGGATACATTTGGATTTTATGCAGTGGATCTTCCAGTTGGGAGGTTTCTGTTGATCAGTTTTAGTTTCTTAGTCTAGGTAAAAACTATAATAGAATAGAGCTGAAGTTCTGTGCAAATACTCTGAGACCAGTAGCAAAAGTTAGGGTTGCTTGCAGTCCACTAATATTTGGGATATGTGTTTTTGCTGGTCACAAACCAAGCCTCACATATTTGTCTTGGTTCACAAGATGGTCCTGTTTGGGGAAAAAAAAAAAAAAGGAGAAAAAAAGAGAAAATAAAAACTAGTTTCAGTAGGAGACTCAGATTTGTTTTTGATATTAACAGCTTCTCTGTGTAGAAAAAAGAAACAATTTGCCTCTGTTTGCAAGGTAAACTTAAAGGAAGTGCTGAATATAACAACAAATTCTTTCAGAGGCTCTTTCACAGTGACATTCATTAGAAAAGTATATTTTTCATTACAAAAGTATATTTTGTGATGTGGTTGGGTAAGTACCTTTGAGCAGAGTGCTTTGGGTTATGAAGCCTGGGTATTTTTTTTAAGCACTGCTGTCTGGAAAGAGCAGCAATCCTTAGCAGGGGAGAACAGGTCATGTCTGTTGCTTTGTGGTCCCCTGTCCATGCAGGGTATGATCTGCGGGACTGTGATGGAAACAGGGTGGCAAGGGGGTAAGAAAATGGTCCTAGGACATCTTGTACTGTTGCTCCCTGATAGAAACCACTTACCTTTAGGTGGGCACAGCTTCTCCAATTCTGCTGTGGCTTTTGGTGCCTCTGGTGCTGCTCTAATTATTGCTGCAGTAGTATTTGCAGAATCATTTAACAGTAATTCGTCTCACCCAGCTCTGCAGCCTATTTGTGTGCTGTGGGGCAGATCGTCAGGTGACAGCAACCTTCTGCAGACATGTGGTGGTCTGTGGTGAAAAGCAGTGGGGTCACAGAACTTTCTTCCTTTTCTGGTTTACTAATTACCGCAAGCAAAATACCTGACTGGAATTGATTTTTATGTGAACACCTTCTTCTTTTTGTTTGTTTAATTTTGATTGTAAAAATTTCCTCAGGCTATAAAAACACCGTGAAAGTATTTTATTATGAGTGTTTGGTGTCTATGTCCTCTGTGGTGTGTAATTTGGGATTGAGTCTGATTTCAGCAAATTATACTTATTTTGACATTTGGGTTGATACAAATAAAGTAACATAAACAACAGAACTGGCCTCTATGAGTCAGGTATTTGTTGTGGAGGGCTCCTAACAAGCAAGTGCAGCCATGTTGTCAAAAACCGTAGCATAGTAACAATTTGCCTCACAGATAAACATAGTGGTGTATACCTGCCAACATTCACTAACATAAACATGACCCTGGACTTTTACCCAAACACTTTCATATTTGTAGGTAATTCGTCAGGAATCATCAGAATTTTTTTTACTTCTATGCATTCTTACTATGTTGTTGCTAGTGGGGAGTCGATAAATAGTCTCCTCCATCATATTTTTCAGCATTATCTGTAGTTTCATGTGCTTCTTCTTGACAGTAAGTTCTAATGTGATGGAGAGGAAATTAATCATTGTCATAGCCCTGAAGTATGAAAGTAGGGAAGACTGCTTTAGAACTCATGAGTTGGTTTCCATGGAGAAAATAGTTCTGATATTTTAAAGGTCTCTTCTGAAACTTCAGGCATTTTAAATTTTTTTTTGTTATCTCTATAGATCTTTTTTATTAGCTATTTCTTCTGACCTCAAAGAACAATCAGAAAGACGTTGAAAAGATTGAAAGATTCCTAAGAAGTGTTCAGAGGCTTGATATGTTTTTTTTCAAGTTCAGTGAAAGCACTGACATAGCCTTCAGTTAGTACAGAATCAGGCACATGATAAATATGAAGTTGAAATAGGAATGCCCGAAAAAAATGCACTTTATGATAACAGAACAGGGGAATTTTTGGGAAGACATTATGGTCCAAGCAAGTCCGTTTATTTATACTTGGAGAAGCTCTGACCCTGTATCATGCAGTACCATCTCCTAGGTTCTTCACTTTATTTGTCTGTGGAATGGTTCAATGCTGGTGATATTTCTTTGCAGTTTCATTTCATAAGAAATTCTCTGTACTCTGTCTTGGGTCTAGATCAAGAAAACATAGAGGCTGCTATAATTTCTCTCCAGGCACATAGAAAGGGACAGACACTTGCAGTTCCTGGGGGAAAGCGTAGACTTAGCCAGTCTGCAGCTAACATTAACGCCACGTTTGTTTTGTCCATGAGCAAGTAGCAGATGGTGTGGTAAAGCCTTTCTAAAACCAGAAGCAAGGACCTCAAAATTGTGCTTTCTCCTAAATGAAATGACTATTATTTGCAGCTTCTTTAATGAGATAGCCTCCTATTCAGTGAAACAGGTGTTTTTTAAAAAAGTCTTGGAAACCATGGGATTTGCATGTCAAGTCATGATTTTATGTATTTCTTTACTACCCCAAAACTAGATGTTGTTGTTAGAGCTATTTCATGTGCACACGTTCATGTAGAGCTGTAGGCAGGGAGTTTGGTGCTTGGGGCAATTCCCTTCTTTGTTTTCTCCCTTACTTACCATGCTCGTATTTTTGTGCAGCAAAATAAGGCAGAGGCAAGGATAGGCCATTGTCTCTGCTCATATAGTAGAAATTGAGGGGCTACTAACAACATAACAAAGCGGTATGTTGTTGGTTTATCACAGAAGGAACTTTGGGAGACTCCCTAGTACAATGTTCAGGTTCTGTCTCTGTCATAGTTTTCTGTTGCTTGAAGTACTGTGGTTTTTGGGCAGGATATTCAAAACTGGTTTGCTGATAACTTTTGCTCAGTAGCTTGTTCACATCCTCATTTGGTTTCTTGACTTGTATGTTCTGCGCCCTACTTAAATAAACTCTTAAATAAAAACCTCAGGGATAGTTTTGAATATGTCGTTAGAAATTAAAATTAACCCTGAGAAACAATATTAACCTTGTCTATTAAATTAATCCTTGAGGACAGGAAGGTTGCTACACAACTTTATGAATCCATTCCATCTTCCTAGGTAGTTTATGTTTTCAGCCTTTTAAATTCCACCACCAGTTATCTCATTTTACTATCCACTTGATTTGTATATTGATTGACAGTGACTTTCTTTAGTCTGCTACATTATTTTCCAAGTGAGTTCTTAACTCACTGCTGAACTGAGTAATTTTTTGTTGTGTATTGTATTATTTCCTGAAATTATTTTAGTGATTTATTTCTTTATAGTGAAGTCAAATAAAAATATTTAAGTAGAATTCAGCATCTTTTAGCAAAATTCGTAGTATATGTTTTACAGCTCTTTGGCACTTCCTTGACTCTCTGACATAAGCTAAATTTATCCTCTTTAACAAAAATGTATTCTGCTGCCCTAAATAACCTGGAACTGCAATAATTTTCTTTCTGGTGTGTTGATGGTAAGGAATGAATTTTGGGTACAGGGCTAGACCTTTCCCTTAGTATTGGCCTATACTGTGCTCATAGGAAAGGCATTTGCATCATGTGTCCAGCTTCTTCACATGTGTGCTTGCAATTCTTATCTACTTGATGAATAGTGTTGGGAAACTTAATTTCATACAGCCATGTTCAGACCTGCTAATTTAGGTGCCTAAGTTTAGAGACTGGTCTTGCACCACTAACCACTGTCTGGATTTCATCTATGTGTGAATGTGGTCCTGACGTCAGGGAGCCAAAGAAGGATCAGAGCAGGTGAGCATGAATTCAACTCAGTGTAAACAGGCAGTCTCTCTAAAATTATTTGGTTATTTCCTCTGGTTCTCCTCATAAAAAATAACAAGCAATGGCAAAAAAAATCAGTTCACTGGAGAGTTTGCAAACTGGGATTATGGGAGAATGATTTTTTAATTTATTTTTTCTTCCATAGGTTAAGGCTGCATTTGCTTGGAGTCTAAGCCACAAGAAAAGATAATTTGCCATTTTGCAAATCTGGATATGAAAAATGATGCCCTTTTGTCAAGGGCTGTTGATTAATATGGATCCTTCTTAGAGAGGTCTAGATTGTTTTTACATATTGTCTCTGTGGCAGAATCTGTCTGTTAAATGAGGCAGCTTGATGTTCCAATATTTTATTCCATATTATGTATTTTTTCTCAGACAATATGCCAGGTGTTGCAGCTCAGGAAAGTGCTTTGGGATTACGGACTATGTAGTAAAAATGAGGGCCTGGTGCATGAACACTACCCTTTGTTATATAGCAGTGCATTATCCTTGATAAAACAAGTGAAGCGGGGCATCTAGATGGTTCTCCCATCGCTTGTTTAAGAATTTGTTAGGCCAGATGTCTGTCAAATGCTTCCACATCTGTTGAACATGACATATGAAGTACTGCTGTTATGGCACCATTCGCAGGGCATGACAGATTTCACTGAACTGAAAAAACTAGTGAATAAATATGTTGATAGCTTCAACATCTGCTAAATAATTATTTGTGTGCATACAGACATCTCTTACATGGAGTCTTGCTAATATTATCCTGGTCAGTATAATCTTTGTAGAAAATCTCTGAGTTTGTACATAAAAGAATTGTCAGATTTCTATTACCAACATTTTAATAAGACTTTAACATTTTAATAAGTCTTTAACAATTTTGGCTGAAAAGTGAGGATTTGATATTCAGCATGAAAACAGTGGGGTTTTGGCTTTCTGGTGTAAAATGTCTTGAAGAAAGCAGACACTTTCCGTGAAAAGTTTTCATCTCTGTATGAAAGATTTATTAGAGAACAGGCACAGGCAGAATTACTGCAGGCAACCACTACTATTCCAGTGGAGCTCTGAATAGATTGGTCAGTGTTGGCCTTATATTTTGTGTAAACTATGGTGTACATTGCTTGCCCACATGCTCAATGGAAGAAAGCTTACTTTGTGTCTCACAAGTGAAATAAAAGCTAATGTAATTTATGAGAAAAGCAGTGTAAGCCTGTGTGCTTGATGAGGATCAGTATCTACAAGAGCTGAAGTCTGTCCTACATTAACCTGGACACTGGTTCTATCTACATGGTGGGAAAATAGGTTTCATGATCATAGAACCATAAAATAATAGAATGCTTTGGGTTTGAAGGGACCTTTAAAAGTCATCTGGTCCAACTCCTGTGCAGTAAGCAAGGACATCTTTAACTAGATCAGGTTGCTCAGAGGACCCTCAAGCCTAATCTTGAATGTCTCTGGGGATGAGGCCTCAACCACCTCTCTGAGCAACCTGTTCCTGTGTTTCACCACTGTCCACAGTAAAGAACTTCTAATGTCTAATAAATCTACCCTGCTCTAGTTTAAAACCATTGCCCATCATCCTATTGCTACATGCCCTTGTAAACAGATGTACCCCTCCAGCCTCAGTCCCAGTCATCCAGCCTGGGAAATCTGTTAGAGCACATCACAGCTCCTTTCACTTCTCCTGTCCTCACATGCTGTGTTGGTTTTTTTCCAAAGAAAATCCATGGAGAGCAACAAGGATGGTACCTACTTTGCATGGTAGACACAGCTACTGGAGCGTGAGAGGGTAAAGGGCTGGTGGGAGGTTTAATCTATCTCTATAGAACAGTGTACTGTGGACAGAATTGCATAAATGGATAAATAATAGAAGGGAATGCACTCTGTCCTCTCTACGGGATCCCAAAGGGATAGGGGATAAAGTGCCTAATGTGGGAGTGGAGTTGAAAATATGACCCTTGCATAGATGTTTGTAGCTATTCTTCCAGAGCTTGATTCTGGCTCCTCTGGGCCAGCTGGTGAGTGGTAGGTTAAGGACAGCCAGTGTGTAAAAGAATAAATATACTTCTAGGATACACTCAGCCTGGTGAATGAAATGACCGTAATCCAATAATTCAGGTTAATTTACCTTCCACTGTCAAGCATATGTGTGTTAGTACAGGAAAGGTTTATAAACCTTAAATTGAGTTGGCTTTATTATTCTTCTTTGTAATTAAACCAGTGAGTGTTATGTGAAGAAAAGAGATGATACTTAAAATGATTCCTGAGACTGTGCTGCCCAGTGCTCTTGGTGAACAGCTCTCCACCCTGGTGTTTGGGCATGTTTAAGTCTACTTGGCATTCATTGATGAGTTGGGGGTAGGGAGGGTGATCCCTTTCTAAAATCTCTTCCCAAAATTATAGTATTTTTTCATATTATTTGTTTGGGTTTTTTACACTATGATACTCCAGGCTGATGACCTTTAAAAAGCACACAAAAGGGTCTCTTTTGTCTCACCCTCCTTTTTTCATGATTTGAATATTGGCAGAGGTGGAAGGTGTCCCTGGTCATGGCAGGGGGTTTGGAAACATATCATCTTTAAGGTTTATTGCAATCAAAACCATTCTATGATTCTAGGTAGCAAATACAATTAAAGTCACTGTTTTTTACCTTTTTCAAGTACTTTATAGACTGCATTGCTTGCGTGCATCTGCTTTTATCGCTTGGGAATATTGGCATGGAGAAAGAGCCTAACAAATCAATAAAGCAATTTTTTTTGGTAGTGATATCCTAGCTCTTTAGTAACAAGATTACTGTGACCATAATTCCTTTGTATTTCTGTGTGACAGCCAGTTTGAAACCTCTGAGGTGCATGGTGCAATCTAGAATGAAAAGCAGACTGATTAAATGTGTCTAATTTAGCTGTGTGTCTAGTAAGAACGAGCACTTATTTACGTACATACAAACAGGCATCAACCTCCAGCTGCCGTTGTGGGAATGCTCTGTGCACCCTAATGTTACTAGGATAGAAATAGATACAGTAACCACAACAGAAAGGAATTACTTTCTGGCTTAATTTTGGGGAGTTTACTTCAAGTCTTGACCTGGTGATTTGAACATATGCATTTTGTAAAGTCAAGCTGTGTGCAGTACATATTGCTGGCACCTTCAGGCATTTCATATGCATATGGTGCAGTGTTACAGGTCCTGGCCTATTTTTCAGAGCCAAATTCTATATACTCAGCTGGCAGTGAACTAAAAAATGTGCTCTGGCTAAATGGATTTTGGCATAGGCATTCTGAAGTCCCAGAATTTCAACTCTTGGAGTTGTAACAAAAAATGTTTAATTAAGCTTGCAGCTTAGACCAATAAATATTTAAATTAATTTTAAAAGGAAAACTTAATTTCCATGTAGAAGAGATGCAGATCTTAGTGCCTGTTCCTTTCTGAAGGAGCACAGTTGTTTTCACAGCAGTCTTTCCTTGGAAGCAGTGGTCTGGGGCTGGAGATCAAAGGGGGAGTGGATAGGCCAGAGATACCATGCTTCAGCTACTGCACATCTTACAATGTAATCTCAGAATCATTTTCAAGAATGAGGGGTTTTGTGTGTGGGCAGGAAGTAGAAGAGTGGAGAGAAAGTTGGAGGCCAATTAGCTCTAAAGGCAAAATTTGGGTCTATCAGCTGTCGTCCATGGTGCTTAGTAAGAAGGTGAATTTTTAAAAAAAGTTACACTAGGTTCCTGAACGTTGTTAAAAAATCTGTGGGCAATTCTCTCTTCAGTATGACTGTTAGCCCTTTGTTCCCTAATTAAATTTGTTGGCTAGATTTCAAGTCTTGTAATTGCAACTAATGTGAAGAACTGCAAACAGGAAACCATGAGGACTCAAGATCAAGAGGTCTCAGCAATCTGTTGATATATAACATTTGTTTTTGAATGTTACCTACTGGCAATTTATCAGTTAGTGGAATATTTACACATCCTTGAACTTATAATTCATAGAGCACTCTAGATATATTTATATTTACTTTATTGGCTGTAGAGTTTCCTCAGTGTGGTTCAGTTGATCTGGCTTCTCTAACTCTGACATAAACTGCTGTGTAGTGTTGCTTTGTTTTGCAAGATAATTATTCTATTCTGGCCTGGAGGCAATTGCATTTCGGCTGGGGGAAACTTAGCATCAGGAGGCTTTGTAAGATCTTCATGGAAGTTTGAGGTTACTGAGCAAGCTGGGATTTGTATTAATAAGATGGTTTCGCTTACATTAAGAAGACCTTTCTCCCGTTTGCCTTTAATAATATATTAGTTTGGTTTATGATACTTAGTTTTAAAAAGAACTCACCAGGGATGAGTCCAAACCCTTAGTCTCTGAACTATGAAGTCACTGACTTGAATCCCTACTTCAACCCCCAAACTCTAGCTTGGCTCCAAAGCAACTCCAAAACAAAGATCTTGTTTTGTGATTTAAATCTGTAAATCCCTATGTGAACACTCTGATTTCATATCTGGGAGGTTTATTTTGGATTGCTCTGAACAGATTGGAAACTGTTTTCTGCTAAGCTGCAACAAGACATGTTCAAATTAGTTAACTGTGCCTATACAGAGGTTTTAGGTGCTATAACTCTTTTGATTTTAGGATTTTTTTTCCCCCAGCTTTTCTGAGTAGTTGGAGCACTGATGAGGGCTTGTTCATCCTTGAGGTACACAGGGAACCCTTCACAGAGCAATTTAAGTATTCAGAGTGACAGAATATTCACTTACTGTACAGATGGACAGGCAAAAAAATATACCTAGAAATCTGTTAAAAGGCCAGATGATATGTAAAACTGTGATTTTTGTGCACAGTTTTTATTCAAATACATGTTTAAAGATGGGTGAAAGCAGTGAAAGCTTGTGTTTTGGGCAATTTCAAGAGTTTTCTTTAAAATTATTGGCCAACATGGACAACTCTGCATTCCTTTGTTTTATCCCCTGGCCACTCCCTGCCTCCTCCTCTACACTGGGAAGAATATACTCTATCAAAATCAGAATTTCAGTGCATCTGATTTGTCTTAAAATGTGTAAATCAGCTTTTGAGTGTTAGACTGACTCCATGGTAAGTAATTATGCTAAAGGGCTGTATCAGGGTAAGCCAAATAGAAATGTTATTACTGGAAGTAGTTTTGGGAAGACTGTTGCATCAGCAAAGGAACTGAAACCTGATAATAGAAGTTTATGTTTTACACCATTCGCTCTAGAACAGTTACAAGGTCAAGAAAAAGTACTAAAATCGATATTCAAAATATATCTAATATTACAAAAGACTGATTGGGATACAAGACAAGCCAAAGACTGATTGATTTATTACTGTCTTTGGCTTTTGTGTTTATTTCACTTGCCAGATCCTGACATTAATGCAATAATAATCTTCTGAAAACAAGTAATTCCTCAAGAAAACCTCACATCAATAAAATAAGCCAGACAGTGTATAGCTGAAAGCATCAGTGAGACTTTAAAATGCTATTTTATCATTCCTAAAACTGCATGACTTGACCTTTTTCTTTTCTTTCTTTTTTTTTTTTGCTTGACTGCTGAAGTAAAGTTTAATTAGATGGAAAGGAAATTTAGAATTACTGTTACCAAACAGTAAACAGGTGATTCTCATTCCTGTGTGGCAGTGGTGTAAGCTATGATCACTTGCAACTGTTTTTTCAGAATTATCTTGCTACCATTAATATCCTGGTGAATCTTTTCATCAATTTCTTCATTCTTAAAAATCTCTGCAGTTATATGGCATCTAACTTGAGCAGCAATTAAGCAGTTTGGGCAGTTCATGGGTAGGAGGTTGATGATAATCTATACTCATACTTTTGCATAAGAGCTAGGGATCGAGGTTGTTCCATTTTCTTTTTACTGAGAGCATTAGAAGGTCTTATGCAATAAGATGTTTTATTGTACTTCCTGGAAAATACTTGGCTTGACTGTTCACAAGCAAGCTATCTCTGTCTTCACATACATAACCAAGAGAATTTAGAATATGATGTATTCCTAAAAGCAAAATCTTTTGCAAGGATGGGATCAGTTTTGGCTACATGTTTTCCTGTAGTAGGTCAGCCAAACTGTAATTGGCCTCCACTGATACTCAGAAACAGCAACAATCTGGACCTGAAACCAAGTGGTATGCAACGACATTTGAAATCATTTGCTTTCTTCAGGAACTTTGAAACCAGTCATTAACACTGCAAAATATGCAACGTTTTCCTTATAATTGAATGCCCTTAATGATTATTCTAAAGCTTGAGCCAAATACATCAGCAACAGTGGGCACCAGGGAAGCCACTTCTTACTACATACAGCCATGTGCTTGACTATTGCAGGAAAATAATGAGTGGAAAGAACACTCCCTAAAAACAGATTCCACTTTTTTCACTACTAGTACTGGTGCTCATCAGCATCATGAGCACTTTGCAAGACATATAGGGTAGCTTATGGTACAGTGTGCATAAATCCACAAGAGTTATATGGGGTTCGTTATGCACAAAAGCTGGTTTGAGGCTTTGCTGCTTTCTTTGCTTCTGTCAGACTAAGAGTTTATGTACAGGAGAAGTACTATGTAGGCAGTACAAATATGCTTTATCCGCTATTAAGATGATCTATCGTGTCCTAAACTTGAGGTTTTCTTCTGCAAGCCTTTAGTTTCATTTCAGCACAAAAATATGACTGTTTAGAGCAATCCACTTTTAACCTCGGCTTCTTTATTTGGTGGTTTAACCTTTTTCAAATCTGCAAAACAGAAATGACCAATGTGTGGTTGGAGACAATGTCTTGATTATGAAAGAAGAACCTGGGAGAGGTTTGGCAGCCAATTCCAGGATGTGCACTCTTCAATGACCTTTGGGGATTTTTTTCTTGGGCATGTGGGAAAGGAGTCAGGTACTGGAATGTATCAGAAAGGCATTTTAATACAACGTTGAAAAACTTCTTACATATGGCTGCATAAAACTTGCCTTAAGGTTACTGCTGTGAAAATGTTTAGATGGCTAGATGAGCACTTTCTCATGCTGTTGTATAACTAAACAGAGAAATTAGTAACAAAGCAAAATAATTCTGGAAAATAGATACCATTATGATAGATGCAAGGGAATCCAGAGATAAGCCAGGTTCAGGATTTACCACAGGAGAACACTCATTTGTGATTCAATACCCACGATCCACATTTCCACTAAAACTCTCCTGTGCACATCACTGAAATGATCTAAAAGTCCCTCACAGCCTCACAAAGTAATGAAGTTCTGCTGGCTTCCTCCTCTACACAGCACAACACATTGCTTTTCATTAAGGCACATCTTCAAAGAGGGATTTTAGATTTGGAAGCTTCAAAGTGTTTTTAGGCTGTGTCTTTTTCTAGTTGCTTCTAGGTACTTAGCTCTCCCTTAAATGATATAACTAGATGTTTGTGGGGTAATGATAACTGAGATTCAGCAATAAAACTCAGTGTAGTGCTAGATATTTTGTGGATGCTCTGATGGAAGCAATATGCTGTGTAAGGATTAGGAAGATGTATGGTTTGTATTTTTCCCCATGTTATTTGTTTATTTAGAATGTATATATGCCTATGGCTTTTTCATTCTGAAACGTGGCATTATTAAAATTCTAGTAACTTTTATGATGATTTGGAATGCTTATCACCAGAAAGTAGTTTTTGAAAAAACATTTTGCACACACATGCTATCCATTAAGTGTTGTGAGCAGATACTTTATTTGTCCTAAAGGTCAATAAGAGGCTGCTCGAGGAAATCAAACTGGATATTAACAACAATGTGACTTTTGAAAAACGCACATGTCAGTGTACACATTTGGCATGTGTTCAGATAACTCTTTCTTCCAGAGTTATATTATCACCGTTATAGGTATTCACGGACTGTATACATTGTGTGTGAAGAGACATCTGTCTCAGCATGTTGCAAAAGGGGATACAGTCACTTGTTTCATGACGGTGAAAATATTTCGAGAATATTCTCTCTGCTGTTGTGGGAGGTGTTTGCTGGCAGTAGTGCCCCTGCAGTAGCATCTCCAGGCCTTCCAAACTTGTGGTAAAGTGACGTTTGGGAAGCAGTAGCCTACAAGACTGATGATCATAGAGCACTGAGTACCATGAAGTTCACCGGTTTTTGCATTAGATGCGAGCTGGCACTAAAGCATATTTTGAGGTTCTCTTTCTTACAGTCTTTTTCTGAATGCTTCACCGTTCTTGCATCCACTACACTGGCTTAGCCTTATTCTGAGCCCTTTGTATTTATGAAGGAGGCAAATTTCTTGCTTTCCCCGTATTTAAAGTGGAAAGATCTGTGTATCCTTAATTTCTCTTGTTCTTCTGATTCTCCTGGAATTATTTTGTATCATCTCTTCTGTGCAGCTCCTCTTGTTCATAAGTTTTCAGTATTGTAAATTAATATAATTTGGGTAGACTGTTTCAAGACAAATACTAGTGATTCTGCAGAGCACAGTACATCACATTACTCCATTTCTGGCACAGATACCACTGGATTTCCTGTGTGTTAATACTCTTCTTCTGGCATGTCCCCTTATTTCACTCCATTCATTTGAACTTTCACAAGGAGTGAAGAGACTGGAAGATGAAAAACATTTTC
This sequence comes from Apaloderma vittatum, assembly GCF_000703405.1. Classification (NCBI taxonomy): domain Eukaryota; kingdom Metazoa; phylum Chordata; class Aves; order Trogoniformes; family Trogonidae; genus Apaloderma; species Apaloderma vittatum. The sequence goes on from NW_009730794.1 coordinate 15,097, forward strand.
AGCCCCTCTCAGTACTGAATAAATGGTTAATGTGTCCAAGGAGAAAACTAGGAATCTGGCCCTTAGTGAACTCAGATGATGCAGTTAGAACTTGTCAAATATCAAAACCAAGGTAGTAAAATTTAATCTGAGTACAGATGCATGGAATACTTTAGTGTAGGCTTGTATGCTAATTTAAGATATTGAAAAGAAAAAAGCTTTTGAGAAAATCTGAAATAATACCAGTGCAGTCATTTGTTTTATCATGCTCTGTTTATAAGTTCTTTTTCTGGAAACACAATAAAATTGTTTGTATGCACCCATACCACACATGCCAGTGGCGTACATATGCAAAAAAAATAAATATTGAGGAAAGATTTTAGATGCAGTGTCATTTTAAAACAAGCATAAATTTTTGGTACATTACTGTACAATAAAATCACATTTTATGCCAGGCTTCAGTAACAGTTGAATTTTCAGAATATTTTGGTCTTACTTTAAAATACAGATTGGGTTCCTTAGAATGTTATTAAGTTCATTTTAAAACATCAAGGATGGTGATTTTCACATGACTCACATTTAAAACAGTCTTTCTTATACATGGGAGATGATAGTCTCTCTCTAATTAAAGTGTTGCCAGGATTCATTATAAACTGTACTTTAAGCCAGATATAATTGAGTCAAAAAATGGGCCTGGCCTGAAAATTGCTGTATTTGTTCAAGTTTACAGGAAGTGGGTGAACCAGGAATGTTTTTGGGATGTTATCTATCTTCTTCAAGTTAATAGACTTAAAAAACCCAAACAAATAAAAACCCCAACCACAACCTATTCCCCTCAAATGAGTACTTAAATGACCTTAATATTCTTCCTGTAAAATTTTACCTTAAAGATAATACTGTCCGTTATTTCATGTTGGAGAATATACAGATAGGCTCAGTAATTTAATTATGTTCCTGTTGTCTTAAGTTCAAGTCACGCAGTGTTTGACATCAGTTATTTACTGTCTGCGGCAGAACTGTGCCAATACAGTTGAATGGTGCTCAGCTTTATGAACACTGAACTGCTGGAAGAACTGCAGTCAGGGTGCCTCTTCTCAGGTACTGGAGAACACAGCCAGGGAGTACAAAGGAGTATTAAACCAGATCTGTTTTTTTCTCTACTCCTTGAGACGTTATTTTGTGTTGACTCATAGTTGTACCTTAAGTAAGTCATCTCCACTTCTTTTGAAACCACAGCACATGAGTTTCTTTTTGAGCTAATCCCCTAGTGCTGTGTGATAGTTCAGGAAGGACTGGAAAAGGTGTGATGGCAATATGGCAATATGTGTTGGCAATACAGGATAGAGGATTTTTTTTTTTTTAAATAATTTTTAATGGAGAGGAAGCTCCAGCAAGAGCGCATGCACGCAAATGAATATAAATCCATCATTCTGGTAACAATGGCTGTAATACTTTACAACCATATTGCCAGCAAACTTTTTGTGTCTCTCCTCCTCTGTCCTTCCTTTGCTTTTTTTAGATTAAAAACTCTTTATGGGCCAGACCTGTCTTGATGTGAGCAGGTGCTTAGGTCTGTATCTTTCCTTACTACCAATAAAAAATAAACTTACTGAACAAGACAGGGAGAAACAATGGTCACAAGGCAATAATTCTTTTTCAGAAATGGAGAGAGAATGAGGATATTTAACTCTATGGAGGCTCTGGCTCTCAGGGTATGAGTCACACTTCTAGCACGTTATAGCCAACTCAAACAAATGATGTCCAATGGATGACAAAAATGAAAACGAGTCTCTCATCCAGGGACCAAACCCATGATTATTATTCATAAATTAACCAAGCCTGGCCAATTAATCTACTTTTAAGTGCTTTAAGATACTTGTGTATTAGTAGTACAGGAAATAACAGCAGTGTCTGAAAAAGTATTTAATGGATTTTAAGCAGAGGAATATCCTGTGAGACAATGCTTTAAGAGATACATGAAAGCGGTTATGGACGGCAGACACCAAATTGTCTGAACTCTGTTCTAGTCTGAACCTGACAGAGAGATGATACAGCAGGCTATAACGTGGGCGGTTACTTCAGCCCTTTTGCAAACGATACCTCAGCTAATTCCATGGTAGCTGTCTTGAAAACATTGCAGAGTTTTAAGTTCATCACCTCCCACCTCCTCATCTAGAGAACAGTAGAGGAAGATCAAACCAGCACTGTAAGTGTTCAGAGTTACTGCCTTTTCTGAAGACAATTCAGGGCCGTATTTCCGTATTCATCGTGAGACCAGTAACTCCCTGTTTTGAATGCTGACTGTGCAGCAACACCCATCCCAGGACAGACACTTAAAGCCAAAGCCTGTCTTGATTTCACAGTGTTGAATTTTGCCAGAAGGTTTGTTTGTTGGTTTTTGTTTGTTTGTTTGTTTTCTCTGAGGCTAAAAATCACCTCTAATGGTAGAACAGCACAGTGTATTTTCAACTGTGCTGTTGCTCACAGCGTAGTGCCTTGAAACCTCAGCTGAAACTGATGCTGCTTCCTGAGGCAAGGAGCCTACATGCACAAGTGTATTCAAAGCTCCAACCTGCTTCCTTTCAGACAGGAGAGGCAGAGAATGGGATAGGAAGCAGAAAGACAAACACTATGTCACAAGTCAATGACCTCCTCAGGTGTGTGTGCCATACCTAGATGGCTCTCAGCAATACTAGTCTAAATTTCTCTTCAGTTACGGAAATGGTTAAAACTCTTTTGGCTCACAATGGAGATGATGAGTAAGAATGAACCTGGTAGTTATTTTACTGTGATGAACATTACAGGAAATATGAAAGGGAGACTTGTACACACACAGGCAGGCAATGATAAAGGTACATCTGATGAAGAAGAAAAAGGGTTGCTCAATATCTGGGAACAATGCTATTTAATAAATGTGCACCCATTTTGCTTCTGTCCTCATATCCAGCTAGTTGGAGAGGGCAGATTTTCAGAGGTGCCATGCTCAAGGTCTGGGAAAGAAGGGGTTAACTGAGAGCAGCTGTCAACTCTCACCAGCAGCATGCACTTGAGTTATCCCTTCTTCTCTGCTGCCCAGGTGAGGGACTCAACCCTTATTCCAGGCTGCCCTCCTGTCTACCATGGTCCTGATGTGGATCAGAGATTCAGAATCCAGTTTCCTGCTCTCCTCCCCTGCAGCTTGTGTTTGCAGGACCTTGTACATCTTGTTTAATGGCATAGTTAGTTATTGTATGACAGTAAAATACGATGTTTGTAGATTTTGTATTTTTCAATTAGTAGATGTGCTGGTAGAAACTGGATCATTTGTGCTCCTGGACACCTTAATTACTTCGCCAAGACTGGAACTGTGCAACTCAAAACCTGACCCTCAGGTGATGTTTTGGTGACAGATAATGGGGACCATTCCTGGTTCGTAAGCTGTACATAGTGGAAGCAGGTGCTTTGCTATTCTTCTGACCAGTGGGAGTATGAACCTCCTTTAGGGCTCGATGCAAGGCTGTTAGGACTCTGAAAGGAAGGAGCTTGTTGATGTTACAAATCTGATGTTTGCTTTTAAAACTGTTTTCCTAGTTAGCTTCTTGCTTATCTGAAGCCCTGCCCTGGAGTTTAAAGAAAGGCTGTGTGAAACGCTTCTCTGCAAATAAAACCAAAGTCTTAAAAACAGTTTTGGGGTTGATTTGTGAAAGTTTTCCCCTTGTTTTTTTAATCCTATTGAATTCAGAGTAAAGGAGCATACAGAGTGACAATGAGACAGACATAAAATAGGACATTCCATCTCCATTACAGAATTCATCCATCTTTCCTGAGTCCATCTGGTAGCTAAAGATAAATCAATTTTGTCGGTAGAAATGCAGCAATATTTTTAAGCCCACGTTGGATGTTTGCAGAACGCTTCCTTCTGCTAAATGTTGCCTTCATGTTACCAAGAGAAAGTTGTACAGAGCCATTTCATTTATACTCTTGAATCGGAGGTGAGAAATGCAATCTGACTGGCATGTAGAATTTCAGCAGAAAATGGGGAATGTTTGCTTAGTACTTGTTTATGTTAAACAGAACATTGATCCTCAGCCTCTTTGAACAGTGTAGTTCAGTTGACTTCAGTGAAGCAATGTTGATTCACACCAGCTCAAGCATTCACTCCTCACATTTAGCTTACAATTCTTTTCTGAAAGAGCCATGTCCATTAAATCCCAAATTAATGTATTCGTGTGCTTCAGTGTAGATGGGCTGGCTGGTTTCCTAACCCAGTGGCAGTATTTAGATTTTACAGAGTGTGGAGGTTTTCTCTTTCAGAAGATCATAGATTTCAGTAACAGAAAAAGCATTTGAATTGTAGAAAATAAGGTAGTGTTGCATCTCAGTTTTGGTTAAGCAAGCAACACCGGATGATGACTCAGAGTTTCCCTTAATTGTCTGTCATCTCTTCAAAGTAATTTTGGATAGCAGACAGCACCTGTTCTGGTTTTCAGACCTTTTAAGCATATTTCAAATTCCAGAATGTTTCCCATCTCCTGCATTCAGTAGCCTGTAATTTAGGGTATAAAAAGGGCGCTTTTAATTTACCATGCCATTTCTTCTGCATGGCGCAGATCTATCTTCTGTATTTTTTGTTTAAATACTATATTTTTATCTGGAACTTTTTTCTAGTACTTTATTCACCTATCATAAAATGACCTAGAGCCCTTACCTGCTGTTTGATTTTTCCTTCTACATTCATTCAACCTGGAATTTGGGGGGTGGAGGAGGTAAGCACACATACATGTACGTGGCAGTTTTTCCTCCTCGTCTTTGCAGTACTCGACCCTGAAATACACTTCTGCGATGAACTGCTGCATTCCTTGAATCTTTTCACAGCCTGCTTCTATACTGAATACTTCTATACTTCTGTACTTCTATGCTCTCTCTTTAAACTATTAGTATTAGTAACCTTTAACAGTGCCACGTCAGGTTACTTCAAACGTTTACACAAGCCAAAGTCCTTTCTAAGTCTCTTATTCTATGCTTCCATTGGTCCGTCAGGCTTGGGATCCCTTCTGAATCCATTGAATCCTACAGTTATGGCAACACATCAGCTACTATACTGGTTGTGATACAGTAAGAATGTTCATGGTATCTATAAATATCCATTCAAGAGGTAAAAAGAGTGCAGAGCCACAAAGATGATGAAGGGAGTGAAACATCTCCCTTATGAGGAAAGGCTGAAGGAGCTGGGTCTTTTCAGCTTGGAGGAGACTGAGGGGTGGCCTAATTAATGTTTATAAATTTGTAAAGGGCAAGTGTCAGGAGGATGGAGCCAGGCTCTTCTCAGTGATGTCCAATGATAGGACAAGGGGCAACAGGTGCAAACTGAAGCATAAGAGGTTCCACAAAAACTTTTTCACTGTGAGGGTGACAGAGCGCTGGAACAGGCTGCCCAGAGAGTCTCCTTCTCTGGCCTTACTCTAGGTGATCCTGCTTTGGCAGGTGCGTTGGACTAGATGATCTTCTGAGGCTCCTTCCAACCCCAAACATTCTGTGATTCAGTGATTAAAAAAAGAAAAATGCTTTTTAAGCTTTCAGTAATGCATAATCTAAATGCTTCAGAGTAATCGTCCGGGACCTTTCCTGCTTATTGGAGTCTTGTGCATATTTGTTCTAGGTGCTTGTGAGGATCTAGACATGTATTCTCCTAAACGTGTTTTTATTTGAAAATGGAGCTGTGATAGCATCAGTAAAAGTCCCTGAAAGCTGCTCATCTTGTTCAGAATTCAGAATTTGGCTTTGTGGCCTGTCACTCATTATTTCCTTTGAGACTTTTATGAATTATTATGCTAATCATATGGAGCTGCCTCTGTTCCATTACTAGCCTTAGTATGTTTTTTAGGAGATATATCAGGGACTGGAAGGGTTTGAGGGAGAGGTGATAGATAAAGATTACTGAATATTTTTCAAAATATGGAATAACTTTCTTCTTCCTTTCCTCCCTTTTTCTAGAGACCAGCTCTAGAAATTCCTAGGCTAACATAGGACTCATTGATTCACAGAAGAGTTTGTGCATTAGTTCTATACCCGTAGATAAGTGTAGCTGTGAAAGGAACAATGTGAAAGATCACTCTTGCGTCAAGGCATTTCTGAGGGCATTCGGAGCAAGAAGGTTAAATTGTGGCAGCTATTAGATGCTGAGTGCTGCCTGAGCTCTGTTTTAGATATCCAGATAACATGACTAGCTCCTCAAAATCTCTGACTCGCTGCCAACTAACCTCAAGTATTTCAAATTCATAATACTGAGATATCTCCAGCAACATTCCCCAGTTTGGCTTGGCAAGGCTGAGCTGTCTGGTATCAGCGCCATGGCCCCTGAAAGGCACAGGTTCCTCAGCCTGTGCTCCCACAGACTGGGCAGTTCATCTGAGCGTTGTGTAACACCTCTTGGTGCTGAGAGACCCCCAGGTCTGGGCAGCCTCAGCCAGCAGCCTCTGATGGAGGTGCCCTGGGCAGTGCGGTCTGAATTCCCTTTAGGGAGGGAGAAAGATGAGGCCAAGTTGCCTTTCAACATGAACACGTTGCTACCAGAGAGGTGGATGCTCTGGTGTCCCAGAAGAGGTGCCTCAGCGCTGGCAGTGGGTGGGATGCTTTGCCTGGCAGCCCTGTCGAGGGTTAGGCATCCTCTTGTCAGGTACCCTGTGAGCCTGTTTGTCCCCAAAATGATGTCCCCTTTTTGCATCTGATTTAACACCACTGTCTGAACTATCGGCAGCAGCAGCGGAAGAAAGCTTAAAATTGTTTGACAGGGTCCTGACAAGTACACATGATCACTAAACCACTCATAAAAAATATTTTTGAGGATTGAAGTGACTATATGAGACTGATATTGTCAGTGCAGTTCTCCCAGGTTTTGTTGTGTTTTTTTTTTCAGTCTCCACCTATGCTTTCTTAAAAGTCCCATAGAACTTATAATGTTTTGTAGAGAATTGCTGGTTGAGGTGCATCACAGCTATAACATCTTGCAACACACACCTCTTAATTCCTGTTAATATTCTCTGGAAAAGTCTCTGTAGAGATCATTGTGTGTCTAAAAATGTCATCTTCAGAATACTGCAAATGAGAACTCTTTACCATGTTCCTTAATCTGTTATTCACTGTGTGTTAGTAATTAGGTGTTATCTTGGTCTAAGAAAGAAATGTTGGTCAAACTGATTTCTGTCTTGTCCTAGATTTATTTCTCTTTTATCTAAACAAGAGATAATGGTTGTGTGAAGGTTGAGCCAGAGTTGTAATAATTATGTAAATATCAAAAACATGAGTTTAATCTTGAACTTTAAAGGAGGCTCGTTGAGCTTCAAAACAGATAAAACTTAGGTCAAATGTTAATCAGATCTAATGGAGATTGACTCAGCTGTAATTAAAATAACTAATGTGCTTTGATCCATGCCAAAGTTTGCTGTAATGACTTAAATATGTGGGATCATGCCTTGCTGATATGTTTGCAATAATTTCATTACAAGATGACTAGGATATGCTACCATGAGGTGGCCTCATAGAAATTCACATTTGAGCAGACAAGGCTGTAAATAAAAATGTTAATTCCTTCTGGGAGTTTCTTTAAAATGCTTAAAGAAAATAAAATTTTCTCCTTTTCTGAAGATTCATTACACTTGTCTGGAAAGAGTACGATTCTCTGTAACTAAGGAACAGTTGACATACACAAGGAAACGTGGTATAGTAATAAAAGAGAGTACTGCTTCTCCCTCCATCTGAGGAGAGCAGAGACCCAGAAAGCTGTTCGACTACTGTCATGGCAGGCTGTTGCGCTCCCAATATTTGTGTTGGACATCAACGGAGGGTCAGGGAGTGAAAAAGCCGGATCTCACTGCTCGAAACTCGGCTTGTGATGACAGTGGAGCAGAGCCCAGCTTTCAGGGGAGGGCATGCGTTCCCCCCGTGGGATGCCCAGGCAGGTGAAGATGGTCTGGTCCATCTCCTCCAGGTGAGGTGTTGCCCAGTAATGCCCCAGCATTACTGAGCAATGCGGGCAGCAGGTGGGAGTTGCCCATCTGTCTGCCTGTCGGAGTGCCTGCGGCAGTGTTTTTGCAATGGGGCCAAGTTGGAGTTTAAGTCAGTTTTTAATATTCCAGCTTTTGGGTGTGGGACAGCGTGAACTTAAAGCAATGCTAATGTAACTGTGCACGCAGGAGTCTGCTCAAACATATGTTACGGAGAGAGCTATCTATTATGTGGAGAGATCAAATGTTGCCGTGGCGGTGTGTACACACAAACATGGTTATATTGGCATGGGTTTGCAAGGCTGCATGGCTTACATGTGACAAAAAGCCCCGAATGTGCTCTAGAGGTTATCCCCAGAAAATGGCCCTGAAAGTTTTGTAGCAGCCTTTGCTGTCATCTATTACACAAACCTTGTGCTTGTATGAAAACAGCCAGCTTAGTGCTGCTTAAAGCGTCATTAAACTTCAGAAGTTGCTTGCAAATGCTGTGTATTTTTGCTGCTCTTTCTCCAATGTCCTTTCTCTTTCCTTGATTTCATAACTTTCTATGAAAAATTCATAGTGAACAGTTCCTAATTTGGATGTACTTTTCAATGAAGAATATGTGCTGCAACAGAATCAGGCTCTTTTTGTAAGGAGATTTTGGTGTTTGCTATGTTGAAAAAAATGCAAAGAAAACACCTAAACTTGGGTAAGTTCAAACTCAGTAATTGTATTTTTGATTTCTTGAGCTGAACAGTGTCATTTCATCCCTCTTGCCAAGTGTTGTAACAGTTCCTTTAGCAATTTGAATTTCAGCCTAAATTATTAAATGTTGGCAATCAAAAACAGAATGAGACCTCCGCTTTTCTGAGCTTTGTGAACATCAATTCATATTAAATACTTCCAGTGTGTTGTAGACTAAGAAAAGATCTGAATTTGTCTAACTGGAAAATAGCTTAGGCTACTGACTGTGTACTGAATACAGATGTGTTATTTTTTGTGTTAGCACTGGACTCTGGTGTTTTCGTTAGAGTGCTGGAGTATAACATCAAATACACGTTTCCCTTTGTTATTGCACTTCATAGTTAAATACTTTCTGAATTGTAATAATCCCACAAAATTCACAGAAGTATGATTTTTTTGACACTTCACTCATAAAGTCTGTAACACGCCATATTGGAATCTGAATTGCTTCTTTGTAAATTACACAGTTCTACTTGAATCTTACAGACACGTAGCAAAGTGTTATGTACAAGAAAATGGAAACCAGCAATTTAAAAAAAAAAAGACTAAATTTTAAAGTAGTTTTGTGTTATGTAAGAAACATAACCAGATGATGCTTACATTTGGTTCTGATTTTGGCATAGAGATAATACTGTATGAAGGAAAATCTTTCCTTTTCCAGTGTCCATTACATGCCATGCCATAAATTCTAATTGAAACTGAAAACCTATAAAACCTTAAATAATTCATTATATAGTAATGATCACAACATTACTATGTGCTTTGACAAAACAAAACTAGTGCTTTTTTACAAGGCTGAATCTAGACAACAAAAGAGATTTTGCATACTGCTACCTCTCACTCTACAAGTGAGGCTATTAACTATGCTAACAGCTGAGAAAGATTGTCTACTTAGCATATATTTATGTGGCCAGTATGTGTTGTGTATGCCTGCATGTAAACTCCATATATGTATATACTGAAGTATGTCCATTCTTGTCTCCATAATAATTTCAAAAGCAAACTTTCTTATTTCATAAAAATATATTAGAGGTTATCCAAAAGTAAAGACCAATTTATATGCAAATCAACATATTTATGTTTCAATTTTTTTCATATTAGAAATGTATTCATTGTTCTCATCATAAAATGGAACTTATTAATATCTTTCAGGCAAATTTTTATGAGGTTTATCTAGAATCATCATAACAAGAGTCATGATAGTGAGGTTATGCTAACTGCAGGTAAGGCACTATACTACGTCAGATGACATTCAGAGCTCATATACCCAGACAAGAGTTTTCTTCTCATTCTTCACACTTGAATCTCCAATTTTGAGAGATTGCTTGTCTTTTTAGAATTGCAGAGATATGAGAGATATGTATTCTTTGCACCCAAACTCAGGCTCTCAGGGACTTTGGAAGACTCATTCCTGAAACCACTAGTGCCCTTGAATATTCAACAAAAGATACAACGTGCGGTATCATAGGGCTCTTTTGGGCACTTTGGTAGCTTTGAGCTGATATTTTACAGTGTTGAAATCTCTTTGATCATTGTATAAGCTTCTGGGTGGTTAAAAACACCTAAATAGTCTTTAGAGGTATAATTTGCTCCTCTTCCTGCATAGTTTCTGAGAATGGTAGAGATAAGTTTTCTGGTCCTTTCTCCAGATTGACACTCATAGCTCACACTGAACTAAGACACTACTTTTATTAGTTGTGAAAAGCACTGGAATATCTTCATCCTTCATATATCCTCCCTAATCTCCAAACTTTGTGCCTCTCAGCATTCCCTTTGTTGTTTCCTTTTTTTGTCTGCAAAGGCAACATCAGCAATCATTTAAATATCAAGGCCCTGAAAACAGCAAACAATTCTGTTGCATGCACTTTGCAGAATGCTGGAGTCACACCCTGTAAAGCATGGTAGTACATATACCAATTGATTGGTTTACAGGCCATTTCTTGTTCCACACCTAGATCTTCTCCCACAGGGCAAACTGTTTAAAAATGCTCAAGCAGCAACCCTTTCTAACAAGCACCCACACGAAGAGGTGTAAATAGTGCAGTCTGCTATTCCAGTCCCTAGTGCTTCTTGCAAGAGTTGTCCAAGGTTGTTTTCCCACTGGCTCTACTGTTGTCCAGGGTATGATTCCAAATCCTTCTACCAGAAAGACAGATGTGTGAGCGATCCCAGCTCTCATACACCACTCCAGAGGCCTCTTGGATCCTGAAAGGCTGCTTGGACAACAACTGGGCCACATGTGTGCAGAGCATAGATGCCAAATTCAGCTTCACTGTTGAGGCAGTTTTACTACGTTTGGCTGCAGGTTCCCCATAATTTCTGCTGTACGTGGAAGAATGAAACTACCGATCGTTTTATTTCTATCCCAGAGGACAAAATGCCAGATATATTAGATCTAGTTGGACATGAGCATTACTCAGCCAATGTCTCGCAGTGAGTGCTTGGTAATTGGTTATTCTTAATGGAGAACTATAACTATTTTGAAAAACCTTGATAAAATCTCACAAGGATACAGAGGGGAACTCAAGTATTTATCTTTGAAGACTGCACATACTTTCCTTCAGGTAGTTTTTGATGTGTGGATGATATAAGCTGGTTTGTAACAAACTTGATTCAATGTTAGGCAATCTTCCTTACTATAGATTCCAGAGACTAGACTAGATCGTAGAATCACACAGAATCACAGAATGTTAGGGG
>NW_009730795.1:0-26372 GCF_000703405.1 Apaloderma vittatum
ATAAATAAATAAATAAATAAATAAATAGATATTCCCAGTTATCCAGAGCAGTTCTCAACAATGTTCAGACCTTCAGACAAAAAGGTTTTAGTGGTTTTAAAGACTGCACACTGAGATAAATTTTTCAGGCATTACTCAATATACAGAATCACAGAATCATCCAGGTTGGAAAAGACCCTTGGGATCATCGAGTCCAACCATTAACCCTACTTACAAGTTCACCCCTAGACCGTATCATGCAACACCACATCCAAGCGATGCTTAAACACATCCAGGGATGGCGACTCAACCACCTCCCTGGGCAGCCTGTTCCAATATCCCACAACTCTTTCCGTGATGAACTTCTTCCTAGTGTCTAGTCTAAACCTAGGCTACCTTGAACCAGTATCTCATGCAGTTAATAAGTCTGTGTGAACGCAATGCTTAGAAGTGACCACGGTCAGTTTCACAACTGATAAAATAAAACAATGAAAAAAAACAAACCCTCAAAAGTTCTTATTTGCACAGGTTTTCTCAGCACACACAAGAAACAAAACTGCTCAAGCCACCTTCAAGCAGTACTTGACCTCTCCTGCCCTTTTGTGATCTACTACTAAGGACAACACAGCCAAAAATGAGCTGAGGCCTTCCTTGATCCATGCTGCCTGGCAGGAGTGGTAGGGTAGGACAGACTGCTCTTAAGTCGTATATTTAGTCAACCAGAAATTAAGTCCACTTGCAATCCAGGCCCATTCTGCCTTATCCTGACATACTCCGCTACTTTGGTTACAGGCATATAGCAACATTTTTGTCACACTTTCTGTACTTTAAAAAACAATCAAATCTTTCTTTACTTGAAGCACTTAAGTCTGAAAGTCTCCAATGGTTGGGAACATTCACTCAAGCCTCACCAAAGAGAAGTATGAAAATGGATGAAGAATACTATCAAGGTTTTTGCCTGTTTAACTTGCCTACGTTTATTTAAAAAGCAAATACTAGCACAATGATTAATATTTAGATTATAAATCTTGCAGCTAATCCAGTGCACCAAAGCACCTTCTCTCTACACATCTGTCACTTAAGACATCAGATAAGACTTTCAGCCTGAACAGACACACCTAAGGACCTTCTGCTTCCTTACAAAGCTCACCAGAACTCTTTGAAAACAGATGACAGCTGGTGAGGGGTTGGTAAATTTAAGCAGCCCTCAGAAATTACCTCACTCTAGAAGAAAGATTCCTAGGACCTCTGCAAGTTTGTTCAAAATCTTCTTTAACAGCCTTCAGGCATTTAATTATTACTACAGTTTTTAATCTGTAGAATTCATAACTGCACCATACCAATTAAATATCATCAGTTTCAATTACCAAGCTGGCATACAGTGTATTAAAAACTGAGGCTAGCATAAATAAAATCATGAAAGATGAACATAAGATCTCAAAAAAATTACATTCAGGTTGAGTAAGAAAGAAAAGGAAGTGGAATTCCATGCCTAAAACATTAAGATACTGTACTTCTTAATTCTTTCCAAGGTCAAATGGCCTGAAATGAACTATTTCTTGGAATTCAGAGGCTGGATGTTGTTAAGTCACCAGCTGGAAGCACCCAAGAAACACAAGTCTCCACTTTTCAGCTTTTAGCCAATTTCATCTGTTTAAATTAAAATCAAGAACTCTGAAGGTCATGTTAACTGTTCCATTTGACTTACAGATCAGTACAATGCAACTAACGCAGAGGAGTAGGGGACTAGTATCAGAGGTGTAAGAAGAAGAGCCACAAAGCACACCTGACCTTTTCTTCCCACCAGATAAAAACCTTAAAATGGATCACAAAGATGGAATACTTAACACACATGGTATTGCTGGGATGTGTCAGTGTTATCTGGACAAACAGTCACTCTCCTTACTAGGACTCCAGAGAAGTCATTTTCCTTCCAATCAAACCCATTTTTTACAGCTTGCTCTGCCTTCTCCCTACCCCAACTGATCTTCATTTTTCAGGTGTTACAGGCCAACCCACTACTCAAATTGGGCGATGAAAATAAACCAAAACCATTTTGGAAATACACATCCCTGATTGTCTTTCGAATGAAGAAAGATTGATAGCAAAGAGCCAAAGATCTCTTCAGTAATTTCTGAAAACTAAAAGGGAACATTGCTGTGTTTTAGTTCACCAGAAGTCAAACAATTTGTGCCTGGATTTACCACAGACTGAGACAGTGTGTTATCTTAAAACTATGAGCTCCTGGAGTGACCACAGAAGAAAAGACGACATTACTTGCGTTGTTTAAACAAGAAGGCAAAGTTCTGTGCTTTCCTTCTCTCTTCAATCCTCCTCCTACTCTCAAGTATTACAACAAATTTTAGTCCACAGCTTAAAAAAGTTTATTTGCATTGAGGCAGTTTCCATGAGAAAGAAAGAGCTCCAACGGCTGTGGGCTGGCAAGCAAATCAGTTCACAAGGGTCTGAAAGGACTGCAATTATCCGTTTGGCCCACATGGGAGAGCATGCGTAGCCCCACATAGGCAGCTAGCAGCCAGCCATCAGCAACAAGCTGCCTCCGCCTACAGCAGTCATCTCCTATTTCTTCTCCCCAAAGCAGAACAGTTCTGGAAACCACACACCCTGACCAGGACATAGCCTGGGGTTAAGCTGACAAGGGGATTTCTGAACAGAAGGAATTTTCAAATGAGGTCTGCAGCAGCAAAATAGGTTGGGAGGACGGAATTGCAGCCCTCAGTTTGCAGGTGGTGTCACGAGAAAGGGTACTGGAGTGCCAACTGGGAAAAAAGCAGGACAATGCAGGAGAAGGGTGCAGCTTGGCTTCCTCATGCTGTAAGACCAGATGCCTGTGCAGAACACTGGAATGAACTGCATTTTGGACTTTATTGCATAAAAAGACAGGAGAGATGGGCCTTTGCCTCAGTCAACCTACAGATTTTTCCTCTGTCATTACCTGGAATAACGGATAGCAAAATCCTACTAACGAAAGCTGTAGATATGCCAGGCTCTACTGCCAGGGATACTGAAAGCAATGAATACACTTTCTTATTGCAATATCTTAAAATCAACCTACTCTCTCCCCAGCATTACCAAAGAGTAGGACTGAGGTACAGCTCTTGACGCTCTGGTGATAGTTTTCCAGTTAAAAATATAAGTGTGCAGGAGCCATCAAGGGTTTGCACCAGACCACAGCCAGATGATACTCATCAGTAGCCTCTGGTGGTGAGTACTTGTTGCTTTAAGCAGTGCACACGGCCATCTGCAGTGCCAGGAACCTGCAGCACACTCTACGGTCATGCATGCACTTAACAGTTGTCTGTTCGTGAGAGGATCTGAACACCACGGAGGGGCCTTTATAGCCAAACAGAAAGACCTGCAGAAAGTTACCAGGTCTCAGAGCACACACCACCAAATCCTGCCGAATGCTTTGCTGATTAGACCCTTCACTTGCTAGACTCATTCCAAGAGCGCATGAGGTCTCCTCAATCTCAGTACAGGGGCACATATAGGGAAAAAAATATTTCTCCAGGCTTTTAAACTGCATTTCCCTAAGTCTGAACTATGTGCTATTCGCTGTAATGAAGGATGCTAAAAACATACTAAAAGCTTTGGGAGTCTGCCAGACTGCTACAGTAATTATCCAAGAAAGCAAACATGTTTTCTTATTGCAGTACTACAGTAATACTGCAAGAGCCCACAGAAAAACAAGCAGTGTTAGTATTATCTGATCTCTGGCGGATACGATTGCTCATCAACAGCTTGCTTTTTCTTTTTATTCCTTTTGCCTAACTATAGAAGTGTCACTATTAGAAAACAGATTATATATCTATGTTATTTAACAACATTTTCTTTATGGAATTTCCTAATAAAGTCATAAAAAGTATAAAAATCAAACAGAGCATTTCAGGATGACAGTTTGTTTTGGGTTTCTTTTTGTAACAAATTTCCTTTGTCAAACTATGAAGCAGAAAAATGTACAGAAACATTGTGAAACCTGAGGAAATCATTTGCTCATGACAAACTCCATGTATAGATTGTACAAGTGTTCCGACTCTAGCTTTGTGAAATAAGCTAGTGAAAGACAAACCAGTGCTGTGTTCATATACAGAGACCAAGGCAGTAATGTTGTCTCTGTGTTACTTAAAATTAGTTACTGAAATGATTACAGACCTCACATGGATGTGTGCCAAGCTCTGGAATATTTGTTCCTGGACACTGACCTTTTAGCATGATTCTTTATTTAAAACTTCTTTAAAAAGCCGTGTCATTATAAGTGCTTAAAGACGCAAAGAGAAACTAAGGAACTATACTTTTAAACTAAAAAAAAATACAGGAGAACTTAGTGCTTTGAAATCTTGAGTATTACATATTTTGTGCTACTTTTTATATGAGACAAATAAAACCAGGACAGCCCTATTTCAGAAAAACATTTCAAACAGAAAACTGCTTAACCAGCTCACCTTAAGAACGATGCAAGAATCGTCTGTCCGTATTGCTCCCGCTCTGCACATGGAAGTAAGGCTGTAATGACATAATAAAAAATATGTTCACTCACCATTGGCTTTTATGCACTGAAGTAAGACAGTGAAGAACAATCAGGCGTACTAATGAAACATACTTTCCTTTGTTCCACCACTGATTTAAAGACAGTTCTGCTTACTAGACTTGCCCACATAAACTACTGCAGGTGTACTTTTACCATATTTCTAGTACAGAACATCTTGCTGGAGGACTAATCAATGCACGCACCACACACTGGTCAAAAAAGGTCTAACCATCAAAGTCAACTGATCCAACCTCTTTCATTAAGAATCCCTTCCCAAAATCAGTAACTTACATTAAGTTAAAGGAGCAATATACATAGACCTGTCCCTTGCTGCACACAGCATGGGCAAGTACTTAAAACATTCAGGAGAGAATCACTGTGAGGTTTGTAGTCTGACAGCTTAGTCAGAAACCACTCAAGCTTTGCATCGGATTAGGGGACACGGTATCATGGTGACATCTGCCCACAGGAGTGCCTTAACACTTTGCTGGAATAAGCACGTCCTTGCTAACGATTCCAAAGAACTCTCTGGCACTGAGCCAAACCAGCATTCGGTTTTGTTAGACAACAACTTAGACAGGAGATACAACAACTCCAAGGTCTCAAACTACAATGCTGACACACAACATCAGACAAACACGGATGCTGCTTTTTTAATTTACCTCTGTACTGCTCCAAGCTACTAGAAATGTCAAGCAGTTCATCCACCAGTCAAAGTGTTTTACATTTAAGTGGTTTACATTCTGCACCTGCTTTGTTACATGGAAGTGGAATGAAGCTGGAGGATAACTGCTCTGCATCCAGCCTGGGAAGCGTCTTTTGTTTGAAGTTTTGAACTAAGCTATTGTAATCGGCTTTTACCATGCCACAGTTGAGGTTAAAAAAATAACTGAACTTCAGGAAAAGTGACTTAAAACTAACACATTTCAACTCTCTGTTGGGCAGGTTAAAAGTGTAAGTAGGGTCAATTACAATTGCTCAGCTAAGGAGCAGTAAAACGCTACCCTACTGTCACCATTCCGTGTTTCACTGCATTCCTGAGCTCCTTCTGAGTGCCTAAAGAGAATTCTTTCACCTCTTAGAAGGTAACATCACTGCTCTTGTTACAAACATCCACCAGTGATAGATAAGCTAAAATCCCATAATCGGAAGACTTTTAACATATTATTTCTTAGAAGATAAAAGATAAGATTTGATGGTTAGCATAGTGATCATTTTATAAACGTTTACTGTCCAATCCTTGTAGCTGACAGCAGGAAATGAGAAAACTCATTTTCACACCTGAACAGCCAGGAAGAAAGTGCCTGTCTTGCAGTTGCCATTCAGTTGAGCTAGACCCTATCTGCCAGACAAAGTAGCCGTACTTCAAACATGAAATAAGGTAAAGTATTTTTACTTCAGGTTAAATAGGCTTGGCTTAGCTGGAAGCAATTCCAGTAATTTTACTTAAAAATGTTAGCACTCCACTTGTAGCTGCAAATCACTCCCCCTTACTCTTATTGATGCATGTAAATACCTGAGGAGTGGGGGTCAAGAAGAAGGTGCCAGTCTCTTCAGTGGTGCCCAGTAATAGGACAAGGAATAATGGGTGTAAGCTAGAACACAGGAAGTTCTGCCTCAACGTGAGGAGAAACTTCTCTACTGTGAGGGTGATGGAGCCCTGGCACAGGCTGCCCGGAGAGGTTGTGGAGCCTCTGCCTCTGGAGACTTTCAAAACCCCCCTGGACGCTTTCCTGTGTGCCCTGCGCTAGGTGATCCTGCTCTGGCATCTATATCATCTTCCAACCCCTGACATTCTACGATTCCCAAGAGGCTTACTGTTCTTCCCTCTGTGCCAACACTGCTGCCCAAGTGAAGGATCTTTACACCATTTCAATCAAGAGACATTACCTTAGAATCATAGAACTTGGGTCTCCCATGTCTACTTCAATGGTTAAAAAACAAAGGAAACTCCTTAAGACAGCCTTATATGCAAGTGTGGATTCAAAAACAGAAATTTAACAAAAGGCTTCACAAATGCATATTAAAAAAACCCCAAACCTTTTACATCGACATTCTAAGGACACTAGTAACGGAGAGCAAGACAGATCAGTTGACCAAAGGTTTCAAGGCAGGAGCAAAGTCTTAATTTAGAAACAAAGAGGACTTGGGGCAATTTCACCTACTACTCTCATTAGAAAAAAAAGAGATACATAGTCTGACTTGGAGGGATTCAAGTAGGGAACGGATACAAGCAAAGCTGGCAGGCCTTTGCAAGCCCCCCGGACTGTTGTGAAACTGAGGGCTTGAGTGCCCTACTAAGAAGGATGACTGCCCATGGACTAATTAGAAAACTAATACAAAATTTAAGATACTGGTTCGTATTCCATTTTCCTGTAATTTGCTTTTTTGTTTTTCACTTCATCATTTTCTTCCACGCTTTCAAAGTTCCACATGAACTCAAGTACTGCAGAGCAACAACAAAAGATGGGATTGTCTACCCAACTCTGTCCAATTTGAACCATATCAGCAAAGAACACTGACAGACCTGGAAGCATTCATTCCAGAGCAGTTCTTTTAACCCCAACCTGCCAGAACTGAGACTGCTACAACGCAGTTAATTTAACTTGCCTTCTTCACTAAGGACTACCTAACAAAACCAGTAAAACCAGAATGCATAAACCAATTGTGGTTGGAAGGGAGCATGGGAAGTCCCCAGACAGACCTCCCACATGGAGTGGGATAACCTAAAACAACTCCCTCCTCCACGCACACACACATACCTGTCCTTACAATTGCTTTCATGAATGTCATGAAGTCATCACACCCTGGCAACATTATAGAAGCGACCATCCTACCTATCCCCACTTGTTCCTCACCCAAAATCTTGAGACCTTGCACAAAGAGAAGTGTCAGTGAAAATGTGTCTTGAACTGAACCAGAAATCACTGATCCGGGGCAAAAATAAGCCAACAAAATCTAGAATAATAATTAAAAAATACATCAGTGACCAAACTCTTGAGTTACGTTTTAGTAGCTTATAGTGATGCGTAGTTTTATCTCTTTAACCCTCTGAAGTAATTTATTCCATTATTATCAAAAGAAAAGTAAAAGTATCTTAAAGGGAGTAAATTTCCAGCTTATAAGCCAGTATAATCTTAGCGCTGCTGTTACAGAACTTGGTCACATTTTGTCACAGGGTAGAAAGTCCGTATGAATACGAACACACAGAAACGTGCCCACACCAGAAAGGAAAATTTGATTTGAACTATAAAATTAATTAATAACATTAATTGAACTATAAAATTAATTAATAACATTAATTGTGCTGTATAGCACAGGAAGCTTAAAGAATAATTGACTTTAATTAATCTTAGTGCATACAGTTCTCAGCACACCACAGCCCCAGTCACCTGAGCGAGTCCTCTGAACAGGGCTGCAACAAGGACATTAACCTGTACTACATGATGAAATTTCAGTATTGTTCTCTGTAGGGACAAACGATTGAGCATACCCTATTAAAAGTAAAACTTGCAATAAAATCCAAGTTACTTGTAAAAACTGCAGATCAGCTTATGAAAATGCATGTCTGAATATACGCTCCTGACAAAACTGCTGCCCAGCAACATTTTTTCCTGCTTACGTACAGCAAAGAGCAGAATTTATGCTATAAAGATTATGAGGGGAGAGCCACTTCTTGAAGGATTTACATAATGCCAACAATATCTGTAACTATTCCTAAGGTTTTAGACCACATACTACTTTGCAACAAGCAAAAAGGGAACAGTTAAAGTATTAAATTGCACACTATTTCATATCAATTTTTGATGAAAATTACCATTTGGCTGATGTGAGCTGCATTTCAATAGGCTTGTCCCTTTGTAACATCTTCACAAAAATTTGCGGTAACAATTCTCCATCAACTGACACTGCAAGCAATGAAAGAGAACTCCAGGTAATTCTAATTCAACCAATCAATAACATGAATGTTAAAGAAGTAACAAGCAGCAGTATACTTACCATTTACAAGAGTCATTGATACCTGTGGGTTCTCAAAGGCTAGAACTGAAAAGCATTTCAATGCTTGCATTCGAACCTGTGTAACAACAGAGTATGTAAGAAGTATAAAAACACGAATTTAAAAGCAAAATTGCTCTATACTGCTGTATAGGCTTGTAGAAAAAAACATCTGTATAATCAGTAGAAAATGTAGATGATGATCAGTAAATGGCAGATGGAAACATACAACTCAAACCTTAACTCCTGTCATCTCTCAGTTGGGCTTATCCTTCTATAAGTTATGTTGAGAACAATTTGTGAAAAAGGCAATGAAGGATAAAACTTGGGAACTAGACAGTCAGAAAGACCAGTCTTACTTGTGATGCCTCACAAATGTGTAAACAACAACAAAAGAACAGAAGTATCACAACAATAGTACTTTTTTTTTCCATAAGAGAATCAGAAATACACAACCTTGAGATTTATATTTCAGAAGCCTTTGAAGGTGAGTCTAATAAAATATCTAAAGAGAACTGTCCAGCTGAAGTGATTCTAAACCAATCTTAAAATAAGTATACACAAAAAATTCTACTGCCATTACACAGCCTCAGGTATCACTCATACAAAAAGGACTCACAAACTTCTTCATGCTCTACCTTCCTCCTCCAATCCAAAACCATGTCTTGGTTTAATCAAGCCATATTTTACAGGTGCCTAGTCACGCTAGGCTATGAAATCTTTATAACCCCTTTTTTGACACAGACCAACCACTATCATCTTCCCAGATGAAGAATCTAAGTTATTCCAGATATTAGTCTTTGACTTCACCTTCTACAATTCCACATATTTAAATCATGTCTCTTTCCAAATTTCTGTTACCACACTGCTAGTGTGAAAATAAAGCAAACGGAAAAAGATTTTGACCTAAAGAACTCCATCACTGCAGAAAATACTTACTGCAAGTTAGGTTTAGGCCCATCCCACCCTTCTCAAAAAAGTCTTAGAAACATGGAAGTCCAAGAGTAGACAAAAACAGCAAAGTTAATCACACCTCTGTGCATTAATTTTACAATACCTAATCACAGTCATGGTAACATCTCTTCTCATCAGTAGTAGTGAAGCCTGAGGAGGAACAGATAGCAGGCTGCCTGGCTTCAGAACAAAAGCCTCCTTTGACAGTTACTTTTCAGCCAATCTAATGAACACACTGTATGCTTCAAAGCAGCAGGAGGCAGAGATCTTGTATCAAAAAAAGTGCTGAAAAAAGTCAAACCTACAGCTCAAGAGTCAGGGGTTGGGGGGGTAGGTTCTAATGAGAACAAATGAAATCTACGTTAACTATTTTATATAATACTGCTCAGTTAAAGACATTAAAAATACTACAATGACTACTTTCTTTGCTAGTGATGTCTATTTAATGGCAATTAGTTCAGTAGTTATCTGAGAAACAGGGAATGCAAGCTTTTGGAAAAATACGTAAATATGGTCTTGAAACCATTATCCATGACACCGCTGGAAAAGCTGTCGTCCCTTTGTGTTAGATATCTCACCAGGGGCGAGGATGCACACTTGTAATGATGTAACACAGGGGAAAGATACTCACAGAATCAGCTGGCTACGGGACAATGCAAAAAACAAAGAAAAAAAGAAAAATAGTTTATTGAAAAAGAATAGTCAATTCTCTTCTTCTCAATTCTCAAAACTCTTCTCATGGAGATTCAAATCCCACTTTGAGGGTTTCTGCTATTGTTCATGTGGTCCTATTGCCTAAATGATCTGAGATACCCTCCTGTCCTTTACTGCAAGTATTGAAAAATAGGTATAGTTTTTAAATGATGTCTTCTGTTCAGCACTTATTTGGCTGAACGTTAAAAAACTGGATAGAGAAGTACAAGAATGAGACAGCTTGTATTTTACAGAAAACTGTTAGTTATGTCAGAAGTCCAAGAATGTCTAATTACTGCAGAACACTAAGAAAGCAGCGCAATGAAGTTTTTAATCCCATGAGAATTAATGGGGGAAAGCATATGAAGAGCAGTGCAGTATGTACACCTGGAATTTAAAAGCCTGACTAACTAGTGAAGAAGGAAATGGAAAATACTTTACACATCCATCCAGTAAGGCAGGACTAAATATTTATATTATAATGTAAAGCTACATATATTTTGTTGGCATAAAAGCAACTTGAAAATTTTATCTTGCTCCACTTTCTTTATTTTAAAGCAGCTCTTTTTAAAAAATAAAGAGTGTTGAAAGCCATTAGAAAAGGTTCCAAGCCAAACATAGCTTGGAAAATTCACCTTGTGATATATGGTAAAAAAGGTCAGCTGATGGGAGAAAGAGAAAAAATGCTGCCTAATCATGGTGAAAACTAGTTAGTACAGAAAGACGAAACCCAGAAGCTTATCAGTCTCACTAAGAAAATATTGAAGGCTGCATGCTTCCTGTGGATTTATGAAAAAACCTGAAACCTCACAAACCAAACCTAAAAGGCACCACACGTCCTGGAAAAGAGCACCAACTTCCTCTTCACTTGGAATTCTCATCTAAAGACTTTTTTTTTCTGCTGAAATATACTTTATCAAGAATATTAAAAAAAGACAAGCACAATTATCTCCTGGAGTTTCAATTACCCAGCAAACAGCCTACTTCCAATACAATAAAAATGGCATAATAACAGACAGATAAATCATATTAGATATTAATAGTAATAACTCAATGTATATTTGGATACTTTAAATTGTTTCTTATTTTCAGAATAATGACATACATACTTGGGGGGGCAGGGGATAAACTGATACCTTTGTAATAAAGTCTGTGAAAGTTTAACTGCTTAGGGATCACAGGATTTGCTTTAGACAAATATCAAAATTATTTGCATAGCAGGCATCTGTTAGCCCTCAAAACCCCAAACTACATGGGAAAGCCCCAAGAAAGCATTTTACACAAAGTTTTTATTAAGTAATTTACCGCACACTCCTAAGGCTGTGTTCAGGTTTTGAAATTTTGGCCTTAGACCAAAAAGAGCTAGCTGACTCTCCTTGCCACCAAGTTTTAGGTAAAGTATGATGCTTTTCCCTGGAGGTGGTACTTTCAGGCAAATTCTATGTCCATGATTTCACAGGTATGACTTCTCAGTAGGACAGCTCACATTTACTATTCTTCAGCTTAACTTCTTTCTCATTTACTCTTCAACAAACTAGACTTTTTTACTGGGTTGACAAGTGACTGTTCTCCTTTCAAGCAACAACAGCCAGCTCTGTTCTAATTAATGGTGTTTTAACTTTAGAGAATAATCCAACAGAATAGTTCTTGCTGTAATAGAAATCCATACAATAAATAAAACCATTAGTCTAGAAACATACATGATACCTGTTTATAGTTCACATGAACAGACATAGTTTCTATAACCTCATATGAATTCCTTTCATAAATGTATGTAAAAAAAGGAATAATTTTAATGTCTTACTTTGTAGGAAGTGGAGACTAACAGATGTGCAATATTCTGAACAGCTCCACAGTTAAATAAGATTGTCTGGTGATCTGGACCCTTCAAAGGAAAACATAAAACATGATTTATTTATTTTTTTAAAGAACATGTAAGAGGTTTCCGCTATCTGCAACTTACTGTTAAGTATTAAAGGCAGATTAGCTAACATTTACTTTGTAATAAGCTCTCATAGCAACTTTTTTTTTTCAATATACAAGTCCAACTCTTATTTTTACAGCATTTCTCCTTTTCCGTTAATTGTTTCTACTCTTTTACTTCAATAGGCACTGAAATTAGTTTTCACAAATGAAGGAACACAGCTAGAGTACTTAAGCTTCTATTCTTCATACTGGAAACAACCAAAAGCTCCTGATTTTCTCTACAAATAATATAAAAGATTCCCAGTTACTAATGTCTTCTTCACTAGTAGTATTAAGCATTTTCAACAATTCAAACTACAGAAGAGAGGAAATGAATTGTGAAACTGTTTCCCGACAGCATGTGATAGTGCTTTTAGAACAGATTCACACTTTCTTCCTGCAGATTATTTTATTTTCAAACATATTTAGCCATAAGTCTAGTCAGCCATCACCCATTTACAGACTTCAAGATCTAAGTCAGCGATGGCTGATACGTCAATATTTTTCCAAGACTTCAAACGCATTTGGAATTAAACATAAATACTGAATTTTGCAGTAGAAAGGTCTCAGAACTTCAGCAGTATGACAAGGCTGGATGAGGTTGGAAAAAACAGGAAAACTCAACAGGGCCCTCAACAGTCTCTTGTGAATCAGGTCAGTGACTTACAAACATCTCTTTAGAAGTAGATTCATGACTCTAGTCATCTTTGCATTAAGCACAGGCTATGCACAATTTAAATTCAGCTTTTAGAATGACACAGCATTAATCATATCTCAACGCATTTTCTTGACTAATCTCAAAGTGAAGTATCTTCACTCCTTAAGCTTTTGTTCAAACCCAGCAAATTTTAAGGGCATATCTATACACCCTAGCATACAAGTGACATTCTACATTTGCGTTTGAGATACACCTGAAATCAGATTCCTCTTACACTCAGAAGAACATTTTTAGAACACCCCTTACCTCTAAGAAAAACAGCATAAAATTACTTTTAGAGGTAACATATCTGGTGCTTTAAGAGATGCTTCAGCTGCTACTGCCACCAAAAGCTTTCTACCAAAAATGCAATTAAAACAGCATGGTTGAAGTAGAATACAACTTACATTGGCACACAGAAGTGGCTGAGGCAATGATTTAAAGCCGCAGCTATGCCAGTGTTGAAGCTGAAGAACAGATATTAAAATACATGAAAAAAAGAATGAAATTAAAGTAAAAGAAATCATCTTGACCTAGACAGCTTTAGTAACTTACAACTATTCGTGATTTTTCAGTGAGATGCCGATGGTAAATTCTGTGCAAACAGGACAAATGCACGTAGAGAGGTGACACTTTGGGTGTATTCTTAGTTGTGTAACTAGAGGTACGTGAAAACATTTCATCTGTACCCATTGTGTTTGCACACATCGAGCCAGCTGGTTTAATTCCCGATCAGGTCAAGCACTAATCCATAAACAGGGATGGCTTCAAACACAAACATGAAAACTTGAAAATATAATGTATCATTTCCAAGCAGCTCAGGTATCAGCTTAATTAACAGACTTTCTGCTTTTGTTTCTCTTTGGGTGTATCAACATAGCTCCCAGGAGCCAGTCCTATTACAGTGATCTTTTTCTCCAAATATGATTAATGACATGATATTTCAGGAACAGAAATGGTATTTCTTTGCATGATTTTCCAACATAAAATGTCAGTTTTCAAGAAAGTGGTAAAATAGAACAACGTAACAATTCATTCCACAATGAAATTTCAGAAGCAGACATCTAAATGCAGAGGTACCTTGGTTCAGGGATCCAGCACCAGGCCTAAGATCACCTAAGAAATTATTCTCAGAATGGGCTTGGGAGGAAGCTGCCTTAATTACTTTATCCTGGATCTTTCTCAAACACAAGTTTTTAATTTTCAAATGGTGGTGAAATTATTCCTTATGCAGAGATGTCACCACATTCAAATATAAGCTCCGGAACAATCTTTTCAAATTAGTCACACAACCATGTGTTTCCAAATGTATATCTTTTTAATTTGACAATTAAAACAGTACTCACATCACTTCCTCTGGAAGCAAATCAACTGTGACAGAAAGAATCTTAAAAAGTAAATTCTGACTTGCATTTTAGCATACCATGTATATAAACCTGATTTCAGTTTACTCATTTGTTTGTAAGTTGATAGAATCCTGGCTCTGCATGTTACGAATTGCATCTGCTCCTCCTGTAAATCAACGCTTTCCCTTGCTTAGGATGGCTCCTCTCCAGGGTCAATATTTCCTATCAGTTAATTTTAACTCTACAAACACAGTGAGAAGCAGTACAAGTAGGCAGTAAAAGCAAAAAAGAACAGCAACATGCTAGCAACCTGAATTAAGGATTTCCTACGTCAAGAGAACAGGTCTGAGTTTTTCCAGGGAAATTTAAGCAAGCAAAGAGAAAGAAAGAAACCTGAGAAGCCCACCCACACAAGACTCGGCTAAGGAAGAGAAAAAAATGGATGCACAAGATCCAAGCAGAGAACACTATGCAGGAACAAGGAGGGTAGGAACTATGATATGTCACTATGAGTTTAGTGAATAAATCTACTAAGATGAGGAAAAAAGAGAAAGGCATCTGTACCTCTTACAATACATGCTAAGCCTTACCTAAATACACAAGCTCATAGTAACTTACTTCCTCAGGAAAATAATCAGAAAGACTCTCATATGTGGCCTTTTAGGGGGAAGATGGAGTCTTCATTGAAAATGTAGTGAATACTGAACATTTCAGTATTTAACTTCTAATTAGAAGAACATACTTTGCTTATCCATATGAATCAGAAAATCCAGTGCAAATTGTGCTTTACTGTATTAGATGTCTTTTTTTATGTCTGAAAATGTAGTAAATGACCTTTGTAATCAGACCTCAAACACCAGAACTAAACAAAAAAAAAAAAGAAGTGTGCATTTTAGATTTTTGCTGAACGTTTTGCATTAGCCTGGGCAAGAGAGAAAAGAGCTCTTGATCAATTTAACGTTTGTGATGATCTGTTTGCTCAACCTCAAGGATTTTTCTTTGTTATTCAGCTCATGTTTATTCTGTAAATGCAACTATTTCCTTCCATCATCCTGCTTTTCTTGTGTATTCCTGTTTCTATCTATGCAATCAACATTTTCCTTTCATAAACTTGGATTTTTCAAAACATTTGCTGTAAAACTTGCTTGAGAGAGGGTCTGGAAGAGGCACTCAAAACACAGTAGGGAGCTCCTAAGAGCTTCCTTACCCTACTCTTGTTAAGTGACTGGGCTTTGTTAACAATATATTTGATACGTAAGTTATTAATATAGCTGCAAGGAAGTAACTCATTTAGGAGATGATGATACTAACTGTTTTCATGCTGCATTAATTACCTGAAGTTACTCAGCAATTCTCACACAGTCAAGAGGCTTTATAGTGCTACAGAGCAAACCCCGATTGTATAAGCTGACTTCTGTATCACCCTATTGTCAGTCCTGCATTCATTTTTCTTGTAAGCCAACATGGCCCAATTTTTCATCTGTTCGCAGCAGTCAGTCTATCACAGAGACTTTCAGCTGGTCCATTTTTCTTCTTAAGATACCAAATTATTTTTCCAATATTAGACAAACTTCCACAGTCCAGCATGGGATTTTGCCTTAATGTTTTCTTTAAACAGTTCTATAAATATTAGCAGCTGAGTTATATATCACACTACCTCTACAGTTTTCAGTCCTCAGTTTCACTGAACAGAAGAAATGCAATTGGATGAATGTACATAAATAACATAAAGGTAGAGAAAACTACATTTTTACTAAAGGAACAATTGAGAGTTCCAGAAAACTTATAGTAAGTGATAGGGTAAAAAGATACTTTGAGGACAATATAAATTCATAAATTTTGGCACTCTTCCATTTGTTAGTTTGGGAGACAAATACTATCCAAGATCCTTTAAAATGTTTCTAAAAGGGAAAGATGCTGTTAGAAATCTGATCTCCCACGCTGAATTATTTTGATAGTTATTCTATAATCCATAGGTACAGTAATTACCAAAATCCCACAACAATAATACAAAAAACAGTGGTGTGTGGAAACTTGAGGGGGGAGGGAAAGACAAAAACCTCTGAGTCTGGGGTGGGGCTGCTGCTGGCTTTAAATTAGTTTTCCCGTATCAAGAGAATTGCGTTACACAGCAAGAATGAACATGTATGTGGATAAACTTTTAACTGGCAGAGCTCAACTCAGAAGAGTATTTTTCCTCTCAGCCTATAGTACCTCTCCGAGAACATTCTCTGCATTTAAAACAGCTGTCTTTAAAGCAGATGCAAAACCTCTGCAAGGAGATACTAACACTCTCTTGAGACTTCCACAGGAAAAAAACCCCAACCTTACAAAATTTATACTCATAATAGCAAGGACTGGTATTTGCCTAGACTGTTGACTTTGTTTAGTAGCCAAAAGTATAAATATATATACATCCCCTATAAAAAAACCCCACATTTATTTGCACAATTTGCTTTACCGTAGAGAAACATATACCAGTCTCAATAAATCTGTCAGCAAATCCAGAGCAATAACAGCTCAGTCACTACCATCCCTAATGTTTCTGCCACAAAACACAGTATCATCTTACATAGCTCCTTATATGCCAGAAGCACAAGCTGCTTAAAGAACATGTATTCTCTTTCTTACTTTGCAGCAATGTGAGAAGATCTGACATATGTATTCTTGTGTATATCGAGACCTACTGAGCAGCGCCATGAGGTGGGAGATAACTGTGTCATCCTGGAAAGAAGTGAGAAAAGAAAAAAAAAAATTAGCACTGTATTTCAGCATAGTTTCTTCCCAGTTTGTTATTCAAAAGAGTATTCCTGACTCTGTGTTCAGTGTTCTCCCTTCCACTGAAACCTGTATGGACACAGGACAAGACCATAGAAGAGGAGAGACATGAAGGCACAAGTGCCAGTTCTGAGTCAAATCCTCACGGAAAAAATGAATGGTTAGGTATAAGGTTAGGCAAGTTAGGTATAAAACTTCTGGAATTTGTCTTCAGAATCTTCACCATGGTCACTGAAAGCAAGTACTCCAGGAGTTGTCTTAGTAAATCAAAATTGTAGTAGAGAAAATACTTACCTCTTTATTTTAGCTCTGAACAGAAAATAGCAGAGAGGGGAGCAAGGTGTCTGACTGAACAATCTACAGTTCACCGTGAATCCTGCGGCACTCACTTTCTAACTAAGGTGGAGTAATAACTTCCTTTGCCTTTAAGTCAAACACACACTACAGACACTATTAGTATGTGTGACACTAATGACAGAGTTCCAAAAAACCAGCAACAGCAAATTGTTATACTGAAGATCCCTTCTGAAAAAAAAGTTGTTATTTAAGCTCTGTGCTAAGTTAAGAAAATTACAACATTTTAAAGCTTTCAGTTATTTTTACCAGTACATTTTAGTGGCAGCAGCTGCAATGATAATAAAAGAAACACTGGTCATTTTAATTTGGAAAGACAGTAAACTAAATTACTTTCATGAGATAAAGGGTACTGAACAGAGGAGATAAAAGACTGAATGAGTCTTCCTTTCCAAAGAACTTATGCTACATTGATCTTACACAATTAAGTCAGACACCTTGTTTTACCTGCAGGAGAATGATGAATTGCAACCCTCTGACTAGGCAGAGATGAATTAAAAGTAGAGCAAAATATTTATGTTCCTCCGCTACTTTTACAGCACAGCACTAGCCTGATTGTCTTAATGACTATAGCTTTAGAAATAAAAAGCTGTTTACGGAAAGTTTTATTTCCCAATCACTTGGGGAACTTCCAAATACTATTTTTTATATTACTCTCTCCTATTTGTACACATAAATGAGATTACGCAAAGTCTCACAATATTATTTTTTTATTTATATATGTATACACAAATATTTAGACTTATTTTAGAAAACTTTGATGCTAATAATCCAGCCTTCTTATTCTCTGTAGAGAAAAACCAGGACAACAGAGCCAAGAAACACTGAGAATAAAACCAACATGTTTCTACTGTTTGTTTCCCAGTAACTGGAAAGGATCAATGTGCAACAGCCTTGTTTGCCACTTGAGCATCCGACAGAAAGGAAGTTACTTACTAGGAACTGGAGCTCTTCCAGGTACAGCAGCCACATATCCGTGCTCACTGCACACTCACGTGCACAGGAAAAGCATGGGACAAAGTGTTCTAAGCAGCAGCATTCTCAGGCTCTGGTCAATGGCAGCTCCATACAATCTTCTGCCTTTACACACAGCATGTACACAGACACATCTCTTGGTTCACAGTTTCAAAACCCAAAGGAGCTGGTTTCGTTGCTGGTCAATAGTGGACATTAAACCCACAATTACGTTGTAATAGCACTGATGGTCATAACCACAACGAAGTGTCTCTTGACTGTCCCTGACAGAGGTAAGCTTGCAGGGCTGTGTAAACTAGGTGGGTATTGGCTTTGGGGCATGTGCCAAGCAGAGCAGCAAACTTCCATGAGAAACCAAACAGAAGCAGCTAACAGGCCAATCTTCTTCTCAAGGAACACATATTACAATCTTACAAAGTCATAGCAGGTCCCCAAAGTGTCTCCTTCTTTCACATAAAGCTAACCAAACTGACAATATAACCAGCATTCCTCTGTGGTTTAACACATCTGACCCATTAAAACAGATTCTTGTCATTTTCTGTAAATACAGCTGAAGGTACCAAGGCACAATACACACAAAAACATGCTAAGAGGCTTATCAAGCGATACAGTGCAGCTTAGACAAAACAATTGAGAATTCAGGGGGGTAGGGGGAAGAGAGAAGAGACACCTCAGGATTCAGAGGAAGTAAAGCTTAACAAAAGGAGCTTCAAAATGTAAGATACGAGACCTCAAATCTGCAGGGAATCTGTTTGTTTTTTTAAAAACTGCAAGTAGAAGGATGTAAATGCTGTCCTGAAAGTTAAAGTCTTATAAACTGGACAGAGATATTGCTCTTGCCACAGAATAGTACAAGAACTCACAACTACAGAAATCCATACACAATAAGCTGAATGAAAAAAATCTGCACCGGTTCAGTAATGCTTACCCAGAAGAGATTCCCATGAGCTAAAAACAATTTAAATGGCCACTATTAAAGATGCACAGACACAGTGTTTCCTAAAGTTGGTAACATGTTTTTCAATCTATACCATCTAGAAAACCATAGAACACTGCAACCTTCAGGAACATAAGCAAGGAGAAAATCTAGACTGGATGGGGGAGGGGGAATAAAACATGTTTGTCTTGTTGTGGTCCCTTCCCCCAAATTGGCGGGGGAATTTTTAAGCACCCACTATTATATATTGCTTTGTAACTAGGCTTTGTCCTTACCTTAAATTTGAGTTTCCCTCAGCTAACTAGGAAATTCTAGATAAGAATTTATAGATGTTAGCATTCATTCAGGTTCAGAAGGCAAAAAAGAAAGCTAAGAGTAGCAACTAATTTATTTATTAAACCATAGGTGACTGGCTTGCAAACAGATTTGATCCTCACATCCATCGGGTAATTCTCATGGGCTGCTCTGCGCAGCTGTCTTGTAGATCCGCACCTACCAATGTCTCCCTGTAGGCGTTTCTGACAGAAAATGAATATAATTCACTCATGTGATCTATCACCTTTACCACATGACCCGTTCACATTTGGATACTGAATAATGCTGCCAACCCTGAAGCGACCCTAGAAAAAGCTGTAGGATTTTCCCTCCTTCCCTCAAGTTGGTAGAACAGTTTCGCATCTTGTTTTATTTCTAAACTTGAATGGTGTAATTGCTTATGAAAAGCAGATTTCAGTGAAAACACACAAGAATAACATTTAGATTATTCTTCATTAACTAAGAAAGCACTTGAAATCTACAAACAGTGCAAGAAGGCAAGCTTTGTGTCAGGAGTCACGGGCAATCAATCTGAAGCTAGAGAAGCAAAGATTTCTGATGCTATCTTTCACACATTTTACAAGAACATATCTTTCCATATCCTTGTTTTTATGTCCTAAACTATGAATAAAAATATATTGCTTTTGTCTTTGAATAAAATAATTATTGAGTTGAACTCTTCTTCAACACAGATGAACATGAAACATCTCTCTACCTGTATCTAACACCAGAAAAGGAACAAAAAAAACTTACTTCACATCCTAGACAGTGTCATCACCATGCAATGTTTCACCCAGAACTTCAATAGTGTTGCTCACATAAGTATTTTTGGCTGCAGTCTGATAGATTGGAGAGTTTTGGTTAAGATATACATTTGGTTTATACATTTCAGTGACCAGCACAGCCTGATAGCGCAAAGGTAAATTCCTGGAAAGGAAGGTGTTCATAATGGATGACGAAAAGCATTTTAATCTAGCATTTATGAAACTAGGACGTTCTGACACCAAGTATTCTGACTGGGCACTTCTGGTGTCACTGTGACCCCAGGGATGATGTTGTATATAGGACATAAGGGTTAATGAATCCTTGCAATCAAGCGAGCGAGGGTTCCCTAAAATTCTACAAATACATAAAACTGATATTCTGGACTATAAAAGGAAACCTTTGAGAAGTGATTCTTTGGAGATCATTTTTATACACCTCCTCATTTTGTTCCATCAAATCAGGAATGTTGTGGGTATGAAAAGTTTAAAACCTCTTGGAAGGTTGCAACAGTGCTTCTCTAATGCTTGCGAGAAAATTATCTTAATTTTGCTCCGTGATTCTGCTAAAATATATCCAAGATCTTTAATAATTTTGGTATGTTTAACAGAAAGGAATCTAGAAAGAGTAAAAAGATGTATGGACATTACTGACCTCCAGATAAATGCAAACAGTGATTATGTGTCAATATGAGGCTACGCTTTTAACAGTGCTGTCAATGAATCCATTCTTTTTGTTTTAAATAGATTAGCAAGAGCTGAAGCAAACAATAGGCTGTCAGTCAAACCAGATTTAACTTAGCACTTGAATCTATTCATTAAGCCAAAACACAACTAGCTGCATGGAGCTGACTAGTTCAGATGTAGCGAACACCTCCAAATACAATCTTAGAATTAAAAAAAAATTTTTAAAAAAATCGCAACATACATGCGCATCTCGACAGACTTCTCACCCATGCCATCCCTTGTTTCCATTTGCAGGACGATGACTGAATCAATCTCAACACCAAAGCCTGCATCCTTCCAGTGAAGGAAGTCTCCGCAAGATGTGTAAACCCGGCACAGCAGCTCTGGGTACAGCTCACTGCCCTGCAGCACACTTGCTCCAAGACCTCAGCATCAGACACTGAAAGCCCGGCCTCTTTGAGAGCTCAGCGTTCACTCAGTCCAACACACAGATGGACGTGCCTTCACATTCTCTCAGTATGGGTCCTGAGCTCCAAAGGAAATAGCCCAAACTATCTCCGAAGAACTATTTTGTCTTTGGAACTGAATATAATTGCTCAGAGCTGACAGTAGCTTATCCTTCAAGCTCCTGTCTTTAAGGAAAGGTTTAAGAGGAAAGGTGTAGTTTCTGACCCCTGGCATTTCCCTCAGCAGAAATATTCAGGTTACTGTGGACAACATGGAGGAGGGCAGATTGTTTTGTTTTTAAATGAAACTAACTTTTTTTCTCTCCCAAAGCTACTACAAACAAAAAAATATTTTCAAAGCCCTTTAAACAACTCTATTTAAAAGCACTTGTGTATCCTGGATCTTAAGTGAAAAGTCCTCTGAAACCTCTGGAGTGACTGTAACATCCTTGGAGACATCAAGCTAAGTCATATCATCTTGTCTTGGAAATAGTCCTGGCCAAGGTTTGAGAGACAGCAGTCAAACCACAAAGAAATTTTGGGAAAAGTTGTCATCTTAGATACAACTCAGGAACCAACTTTTGAGAAGCCTTTTCCAGAAGTGCTGGACAAGAAAGAAAAGCCATTGGCAAACTTAGTCTCCTAGCTTTCAAAACAGGATCTGATAAAGGCAGAACTAAAGAGGCTGCTGAATAAGCTCTTTTATTCATTCAAGATTTGAAGCTACCTGGAAATGGTCACAGTCTCCCTGGAGCTGTTGTGATTAGAAACAAAGAGGGAGGAGGGTGGCTAAACAAGAACTTTATGTTCTTCCTGTTATTCTCCACGTTGGAAACATGGAGCATCTACCTATAATTAGGTCTTTAATTGCAAAGACAACTTCTCAACTGCTGCCTTGTGACACACAGCTTGCAGCAGTGGGTGTTGTGACTATACCTTCCAAGAGAGCAAACCCATCTCTTCTTTTCAAAGGATCTGCATTCATTACTTTTCAAAGCATGTGTTTGGCTATTCCCATTAAAGAAGTAAAAAAGAAGCTGATTTGCAGAAATAGGACCTTGAGCACAGTCAGAAAATACTTAACTTTCAGGTGTCCAACCGGAATGGGAGATTGGAAAATGGGTATTACGGTTGAAACTAAAGAACAAGGGCAGCCTCACCAGATGATCATTTCCTGTAGCAATAGCTGATTAGGGGACACCACATTCGCCAGAATAACAAACAAGGTGGCAGAGTTCTGATGTCACTGTTGCGACTGTATGTTGAACACACAGAAGTTGTCTCTAGTTATGACAGACATCTGAACTGTAGATAAAGTACGGAATCAGAGGTCAGTTGAGCCCTTCTCTATAAGCACCAAGTCTTCCTCAGCAAGTGACAGTCATCCCTTTCAGTGGTGGGACCAGAGTGGTCAGCACTGCAGGCTCCCAACTACGCTCAGAAGTTGGACCTGCTGGGTGCCTGCCAGGCAGCAGACTGGTGCAATGCTACCCTTTTCCCAGCAGGAAGAGGTTGCTGGTACAGTACAGCTTTCATGTCACAGCTTGCCTCATCCCTTACACCAGTTCAAAGGAGGAGGGAAGAGTGCAAACTCTTCTTTCCATTCCTCCCAAGCAAGAGACAGTGACCGAGTTTGGGAAAGCCCTTTTGTGTCTAAGCTGCCACAGAGCATTGCCTTCACTCAGGACTCCACATCAGTGGCTTTGCCCACTCACCCTAAGAAGGGCAGCACCAACAGCCTTACTGGTCCCATGTTTCAAGCTGAGGTCAAGACTATAGCAAAAGGGAAGGATATTTTCTATCCTCCTGTGAGTTAAATGTAAATCACACATTTAGTATATTTACTAAAAGCAGAAAAAAATTAGAGGTGAATCTCTTTCACAAGAAGTGCAAAAAACCTAGAAAGTATCCTCACATCTGGAGTGAAATGACAGCATCAGATAAAATTCTAAGCTTCAGAAATTAACTTTTTGACAATATCATTATGATAATCACATCTGTAAATATCATTTAGAGACAGTTTTTACTTCTTAAGATTGCACACAAGCCTGAAAATTTTAGGGTTTTTTATCAGTGTGCTACCTGGCTGACCATCTCATATCAAGTATTGCTATACATGTTAGGTGACCCAGATGTCTGAAATGTAGGTAGGAAATGCTAATATTGTTGGTCAAACAAGCCCTCTTGACTACTGCAGGCGACAAGACCTTTCACTCCCACCAACTCTACAGGTTTTAAAATGACATAATAATCTGCTTACAACTTACTGTGTATAGCAGATCCTCTGGAGTTACAGGACTGATGAAAATGGTACGGAGACATCTCAGGCAAGCTTCAATAAACTTCAAATCTGGAGACAGTAATCCTGTCAGTAGAGACAAAAACCTACTATTCAGTTTCATTATCTTTGCTTATTTGAGTATTTTAGGAACATTTACTAAAATAGACCCACTAAGTTACAAATACCTTGCAATAAGGCTGGGATAATGTGGCAGTCTAGCAGAGATTTGACATTGTTCTCTGTACCCATTGCAAGGCTTCCGAGGACCACTGCGCATTCTGTTCTGAGTTCTGTGCTGGAGGTTTCTTGCTGAAGTAAATACAGTAACCTGGAAATAAAGTTATTTTTAGAGGAAAATTCACAGAAAAAAACTTTTAAGTCTAGTGAAAAAGATACAAAATCTGAATCCTCCTACGTAAAGAAGATGAAGTCCTTAACAGAAAGATGAAGACTGAACAAAAGAGTAAGATGAAAACTTTATTCGTAAGAATCTTTTTTACACTGTGTTCCTATGCAGGTTTTACTTGCTCTTATGGTACAAAGATATCTCACTTTTTTTCTAAAAATCACAGTACTGATAGCCAGGATGATGTCTTTCAGGATACCAGGAAGATCCCAAATTTCAATTAAAGGAAACGAGTCTGCAGTTTGACATCAATGGGAAAGGGAACCTCATGCATCTCCCCTAACACCTAGTGACACAAGTACTGCTGTCATGATGGTTATCTTCGGCAGTGAGTTCTTCTGAGTCACAACTGCAAAGTAATTCCATCATCAAGCACACGTATGGGGGCAAAGAGTTTTGACCCTTGAGAAACGATCACATAGGAACATAAAGAAAGCCCAGAGAAGTTATACGTGCAGGAAGGCAGCTGAATTGCAGCTAAACAGAATCACTTCAAGCCTAAAACGCATCTTTGCCAAACGCATACCTCGGATTTCATTCAATATAGATTCTTCATACAGTACCAAGATACCTAGGAACCCCTTTGAATATATTTTAGATTACATCAGCAGTGTCTGAATCACAGGAGAGGTCACGGAACACTTCCAGTGTGAATTTGAGTCATACAAAGAGCCCAGATAGCTACCAGACTCCTACCTCGCATCAGCACAGAAGATAATCACTTTAAGATTTATATGGTTTACAAGCTTAAGATGAAAATGGTTTAACTAAGGGCTTCCACAATACATACAAGTCTGAGCAAAACAATTAACAGGAAGATGACTTGGACACTAAGATACACTTCCTTCTGTACAGGCAACATACACAATCCCTTTTCTAGATTCACTGAGGTAAGATGGAAACATTCTCAATTTAGTCACACACTGAAAAAGTCTTTCCTAAAGCCAGGCAATATACTGAAGCCTTCTCTAGCAGATAAAAAGAAGCCAAAAGCCAGCATCTACCCCAGTGGTGAAGGGGATAGAAGTAGTTACTGGGGTAGATCCCTGAACAAAATGCCCAAAAAGCTGACTTCCCAAATCAAAGGCTAGGGTAAAAAATAACCACAAATACAGTAACTAAATGCAATTTAGGTACATGGGACTGGAAAAGGCCACCAGGGATGTGCAAGTAGCACCATAATACACAGTAACAGAAGAGCATCTTTAATACACACTCCAAATGTTTCCCACTTAAATAAGGCAGAAATTGCTTCTTAGCAATCCCCTACATTTGAAATCTAGAATAAAAGCCCAACAAACGTATCACTACGGCACATCACTGGAAGAAAGTTGAGAGACCATACGTCTCTTTGGTGCCTACAAGCAGCACTTTCATTACATAAAATCCAGACTTTTCAGAGAGCAGATAATTTACCAAGTTCTTGGAAGAGAAGAACAGCAAAATAATCCCACAGTACTCCCTAACAATTTATTTGGATGAAAAGTTTTCTGACTGCGAATCTGCCAGGAATCTGCTTTGTTCTGAATGCAGGTTTGACAGCAACCAGAAAGCAGAGGTACAGGACTATCACTCGAAGCACATGTGTACCCTTTTTGACACGTAGCTAATCTCTTGGTGGAAAAAACCTCCAAAACATGAACACATACTAAGGAGATGAAATATAATTTCTTCCTGAACACAAGCAAAACAGTTGAAACTTGGGACATAATTAACATGTGAGATGCAAGCAATCCCCAAACCAAAGTATATTTTCTCCTTTCAACTTCCTTTGCATTCAAAGGATCAGAGTGGCATAAATTCAGAATGGCACAGATTTCCAGTCATTGCTGTCTTCTTTAATCCCCTCCTTCCACAAACTTATTCAGTCAATGGCATCCAGGTTCTTTGTTCCTGCTTATCTGTTTTATATGAAAGGCCACTTACTTCTGATATTTAGAAACATCTTCTAATTTCTTGTATAAATCTATTCCTGACTAGTTTACGTTGATTTGTTAGCGTACATGTTATCCTTTAATTGGTACAATTCTTCTCATTTCTTACAGCAACCCGCTAACAGTGCTGAGGCACTCTGGCCCAGGCTGCCCACGTGGCTCAGTGGAGTTGATCTGCTGTTTGTTCTGCATTTCACCCTAGGCCCCTGTAATATTGACACAGCAAGGTATGTAAAAAACGGCTCAGATTCATCAGTTGTTCCACAAAGGCATCTCACACACATCATTTGTGCAAACTCAAAATTAACCGTACCTATAT
>NW_009730796.1:0-7392 GCF_000703405.1 Apaloderma vittatum
ATATTTAACTATATTTTGCTAAATAAAGTCTTTTTATGAAGAGATGTTTAACATAGAGAAATCAAAGTGAGTATAGAGCCCTTGTTGGTTCAGACCATTAGACTGAAGTTCCTTCTCAAGAAAAGTATTTTTCCCTTCACTCAGAAGATGAAATTGCTACATTATCTGCTGTCACAGTCTGTTTACACTTTAATATTTCTACTTGAAGACACTCCTATAAAAGTCTTCCCTGACCACTGCTCTGGAGCTAAGGGGGCTGGGAGCAGCCTATATGGTGATTAGAGCACAGAAAGGGTCAGGGTTTGCATCCTCCTAGTCAGGGATACATCTTCCCCATCTTAGCTTGGGACACTTACTACCTGAGCATTGTTACTACCAGCACTAGTGATTTTGTGAATCAAGGCTCTCATTTCCCAAACCTTTCAATGGTCCTAAAACAAGTCCTCAGACAAGATATCTCCTTTGTTACACAGTAAAATAAATGCAACCCCTGGAAAATACGTATTTCATCTCAGTAAAAAAAACATACGTTTTTCTTACTCAGAGTAAGGAAACAAAGAGTTTGTGTACTCTTTTCCACATAATTTCAAAATATACTCTGTTCAAAAGTATAAAGACAAAAAACATTTTTCCTAAAACAGAACATATCTTATTTTTCCTATGATCTTACTTTGCAGCGATTTTCTACAGTTAATGCTGTGCATAGTACAGGATAGGTTCTCAGTATTGCTGAAAAGCCAATCACCGGAGAAGAAAAAAATATGAGGTTTAAGTCATCATCTTTAGGAGCCTCCAGATAAAATTGTAAATAGGTGTTTCCATAAGGCTTTCCCGTTCTCACCACCCAGTACTAATTAAAGCTTTGTATAAATTAGCGTATCTTGTCACAAGCACAGAGAAAGTATGGGAAAATTAAGAATGCAAGCTTTGCTGACATAGAATCCTAGAATGGTTTGAGTTGGAAGGGACGGTGTCAAACGCTTTGCACAAGTCCAGGAAGATGTCAGTTGCTCTTCCCTTATCCACTGATGCTATAAGCCCATCATAAAAGGCCACTAGATTTGTGAGGCAGGGTTTGCCCTTGGAGAAACCACGCTGGGCCACCAACAACCTAATCACGTGCATGTGACCTTTTAATTTTGCATATTTTCACTATCTTTGTTTTGAACAGGAATTTTGAACAAGAATTTTGCCGGGGGAGTTAATGCTGTTCTACTAAGAGAGCATTTGTGTGTCTTACAGCACCTGCACCTGGAACGCAGAACTCACACACGGAGCTGAGCTGACGCAGACACACACAGACATTCAGCCTCCTCTCAAGAGCCCTGCAATATGATTTAAAATAAGGTGCAAGCATGAGGAATAACAATCACTTTGAAGAATGAAGGGAGAGGACAGGATGTCTCAGATAATTCTGTGATACACAAGCCATCGTAGATTTAGCTTTAAACCCATCTTTTAATTTCCTGTGCTACGAGCATCTGGCTGGGTGGTTATTCCTGGCTGCCTCTGATATCAGAGAAAAGCAGGAGCCTGCTTTGCTGGGAGCTGCACAGATAGATTCGTTCAGTGGAACATTTCTCCCCTCTCAAGGCTACTTAGTGTTTCCAAAGTGTCCCCAAAACAGCTCATTTTCCTGCCAGCCAGGCTGCCTTTTTAACTCAAGGCAGTGCCGGGATGTGATGGTTTCCTCATTACGTGAGTTCTCTCTCTGCCATTAGTCAGGATTGCCTCTGAGCCAGGGGGTTGATGCGCTCTGCACTGCAAAACCTTGTGAGAGGTGAGGTGATGTTCTCATTAAAGTAACTGTGAATCCCTTGGGATCATCTCAGCCTTCAAGAGACTCAATTTGTTGTTTGACCTGTTTTCTTCAGAGAGGCTGCTGGAGAACACGGAGGAAAGGTTTGACATACGATACTCACACTGACACGTTGGGCGAAGTCACAGGAAGACGTCATTTATGAATCACTCTATATTAACTCACCTACAGGTCAACAGAGAATACAGGTTGGAAAAAAAAAGTCTTAAAATGTTACCTGAGGTACTGAGGTATTGTTGAACAAATCAATCAATAATTAGTAATCCACTAATAATGAGCAATTTTTACAGGTTAATAGAATTCTTTGCTGGACTTAGGTGAAAGGTTGTTTCAAGTGGCTATAGGGACTATAGATTTTATATGTGGTTGTGTGTGTTTGGTTTCTCCCTGCCTTGAGTTTTGTATAATCATCTGCATATGGAAAAAATGCTGAAAAGCATTGTCAAATCAGACTGGTAGCGATATACAGTTTGGACAGGTGCAGATGACCAGATGGGTAAAGAATCGTTCCCTCTTCTGTGAAGACAGTGGTGAAAAGACCAAGCTCCAAAGCCTAGCTTGGACAGTAGAAGACAGGAATATGTTTGTAGCAATTCATCAAGTGATAGTGCATTTATTCTGTATAGCACTTCCTATAGTGCCCTCTGAATGTGTCATTTTAGTAGTCATTTTTATTACCAAGTCTCAATAGATCATGCAGAAAAGTGAACTGTGACTTGGCAGTCACAACATTAGTCTGCTGCACATTTAAACAGACTGTTGAAAGAGAATTTTTTAACAGCTAAAATCCAAGCACCTGGCAAACAGAATGTTTTGTAAGGAGATTGGTTTATTTCACTTGACAGTTTTATTAAACTTTAATCACCTTCTCAATGCATGCATTGTCTAGTACCTACTGTTCCTATGGCCTAAACTGGGGACTTTTAAAGAGATGAATACTTAAATACTCAAGCACAGTGCAGTTCTGCTGCCTTTCATTATTAACTGTAAACCAGAGACAGAAATTGGTGAGATAAAATGAGGCAATAAAACAAAATTAAAGTGTTGTCAACATTAGATTTGTCAGGAATTTAATGAGCTTTGCAATAAAGGGTGCTGATTCTAGATAATATTTCACAATGCCATTCATCACTCAACAAAATAATATACTTTTAGGAGAAAACTGTAACTGCGTTCTGAAACGATGGAGGGACTTACAGATGAGATTGATGTGTGCTGTGAGCAGGTGCCATTGCCACTGTGCTCCAGTCAAAGGCTATGTGCATTCTGTGAGCTTAAAGTCAGCTCTTACCCAGAGTTTGCTTTGCAGAAAGCTCAAATAAAAGTAACAGAACACCCAGCTCAGCTCAAACTGTCTCCAGCTAGCCATTCCTATGGTTTTATGCAGATCTCATGTTTCCCCCATTCCCTCTGATCTCCACAGCTTCTCTGTGCTGCAGGAACATGTGTGGCATGTCATGAGTCAGTAGCCAGAGATCTAGAATCATGAAATCATAGAATCATAAAGGTTGGAAAGGACCTTAAGATCATCAAGTCCAACCTACAGCCCTACACCACCCTAACACTAAACCATCTCCTGAAGTGCCACATCCAGCCATTCCTTAAACACGTCCAGGGATGGTGACTCCACCACCTCTCTCGGCAACCCATTCCAATGCTTCTTTCAAGGTGTATGACAAGCCTACTGCCCTGTTTGGCTACAGTGGATCCTCCAGCCCTGTTGACCAAACACCCACTAGCACTCAGGCCTCATGGGGACAGGCTCTATGGCAAGCAATATGCCGTGTTTAAATTTCTATCACAGGGAGCATAGTGGGACACTTCAATTGCTCTGTCATTGCCCCTGGTACCTGGGAAACTTGCCCTCCAGTTTTGCCTTTTTTTTTTCTAGGAAATTAAAAAAAAAATGAAGATTTCACTGAGGAAGCTAAAGGCAGATTTTCCAGCTGGGTCAGATCTTTCTTTTTTTCTCAAGTATAAATCTAGTTGTTTCTATAGATTAATTTCACTTCACACTTGTGCAGATGAGGTCAGTCAGATCTGCTAGGTGTCATCCTCTACTTACTTGCACTGATGTCATTTAAGGTAGCTGCTAAAAACAAGAGAGGAATGAGGATCTGTCAGCACCATGACTCACACTTGGTAGATGTGCACAAGTAATATCGGAATCTGCTTGGAAACTGATCCTTTGTCCACAAAGAGCTGTGTAAAAATGACAATCGAAATAGCAAAGCAGCTGACTTCACTACGGACACAGGTACTTAGATGTCCAAAAGCTAGAAAGCATTTCAATGGCGCAGGTACCTTTACGCTACTTGTTATTTTTGGCTGCCATCACACAAAAAAATATTTACTGGCTTTCTTGTTAGCAGAAGTTGAGATAATACCATCAAAGCTAAGCAAAAAGGCAATTTTAGAGCTAAAAGCTATGATATACCAGTCCAAAACCTGAAAATTCTTATTGCCTCTGGTAATCTGTCTCACACAACCGCTTCCTCCTTAGCAGAGTCCTCTTCAGCTGGAAAGGAGTACTGTAAATTCTGAGAAAATCTGATCATGTATTACCTGGAGCTGGCTTAGTACAGCTGTAAGATTCAATACATTAGTATTTCTGAAGCTAAGAAATAAATCATTTGTATGCACTAAGATTTTAAGTGGTACCCCGATCAACAGTATTCACTATTCCTCAAATATGTTGGTATTACTTTACTTTAATCATATTTTGTCATTGATCCATGTGATATCAAGACATCAGGACATCAAGAGCGTAGACCTGAGCCTACTATCATGTGAGGCTGGGGCAGACGTTCTGGGGAATCTAGTACGGACAGGAAGAAAAAAGCAAAACCACAGTTAGCTGTGACCATTTTCAATGTGCACGCAGCACTGGATTCAGCATCAACACTGAGTTACTTAGCACTGTGTGCCCCAAGGGTATCCTTGTAAATGTCAGCTCAGGCATATGTAGTATCGTTTTGCTTTTTGATGCATGCCAAATGGCTTTTGGACTGAGATTTGTAAAAGTGTTTTTCATTCCTCTCTGCAGCATTCTGGAAGATGTTGTCAAGGTTGTGAAAAAGGTTCACTAGCTCTTTATTAAAGTCCTGAGCCAGTAAATGCTGCAGTGAATGGAAAACCTCATTTTGTCTCCAGTCATAAAATCACAGAATGTCAGGGGTTGGAAGGGACCTTGCAAGATCATCTAGTCCAGCCCCCCTGCCAGAGCAGGATCCCCTAGGGCAGCCACACAGGAACGCATCCAGGCAGGTTTTGAAAGTCTCCAGAGCAGGAGACCCCACAACCTCTCTGGGCAGCC
Source organism: Apaloderma vittatum (assembly GCF_000703405.1). Lineage (NCBI taxonomy): Eukaryota > Metazoa > Chordata > Aves > Trogoniformes > Trogonidae > Apaloderma > Apaloderma vittatum. The sequence goes on from NW_009730796.1 coordinate 5,136, forward strand.
TGTTCCAGTGCTCCGTCACCCTCACAGTAAAGAGGTTTCTCCTCATGTTGAGATGGAACTTCCGATGTTCTAACTTAAACTCATTATTTCTTGTTCTATTACTGGGCACCACTGAGAAGAGACTGTCTCCTTCCCCTAGACACCCACCCCTCAGATATTTATACACTTTAATAAGATCCCCTCTCAGCTGTCTCCTTTCAAGGCTAAACGGCCCCAGTTCTCTCAGTCTCTCTTCATAGGAGAGATGTTCAAGTCCCTTAATCATCCTCGTAGCTCTTTGTTGGACTCTCTCCAGTAGGTCCCTGTCTCTCTTGAACTGGGAGCCCAAAACTGGACACAGTATTCCAGGTGTGGTCTCACCAGGGCAGAGCAGAGGGGCAGGAGAACCTCCCTAGCCCTGCTGGACGCACTTTTCTTAATGTACCCCAGGATCCCATTGGCCCTCTTGGCCACAAGGGCACATTGCTGTCCCATGGACAACTTACTGTCCACGGTTAGATGAAGACACAAATCACTTGGGATTCACTACCAACCCAGTTCAACACACAGCCACCTGGAAGTTGACTCCGATCAATAGCTGGGGAGTTTTTGAACTCTTGTTTCCTCTGGATATTCATAGACATAATTTTGTCTTTCGTCTTTCTCCTATTTCAGCAACGTGATGCAAGCTCAGTGCCCACCACCGTTCATACAAAAGAGGACACCTTCATTCCAGTACCTGCATCACCCCACACTCCTCAGGACCGAGAGAGAACCACCTGACAGCAGCCACATCCCTTGGTAACTTCCTATTATCAGACCGTAGTTATTCAGGGCATTGTGCCACTTGTTGCAGCCTGCTTTTATTGTCTGGGTAAACAACTCTCTTGATTAAAGCAGTTACAGTTTTTCCTGTAGTTGTGTTTGGCAGCAAGCTCCTCACCCTTCTTTAACTGCACTGTTAATTCAGAGATCTATGTTTCGCTTCTTATCAAAAGCAACTAAGCTCACTGCCACTGGAATTCCTTCTCCTCCATTTTCCAAGGGTGAGAGAACAGTGATTGTTTGGTTGTGCTTCAAGTCTTTTGTATGCTTTTAATAAAATCTGTAATTAATACTTTGAGAGGTTGTTATTTATTTATTTTTATCCTGTGGCTGAGCACATCTTGAGCGCAGTTTTTTAATGGCAGTAAAGAAAAATAAAGAATACTTAATTGCACTCCCAGCATGACTCTGACATTTCTTGTAATGATGCAATAGCTTTGGATGGCAAATCTGATCATCTAACAGAAGTCATTACTGTAACAAGCAACCTGACTTCATAAACTAATCACGTGTTAGAGGAAAAAATCAGCACAAACACTGCCAAATCTGTGTCAGTGTTAAAATCCAGGGACACTGGACTTTCTGGGAACGCAGGGCAAGCCATCAGTGCCCTTTCCCTAGGTTTTAGAAGAAAGCAGGTCTTTGATTTTTCAAAATGTATAAAGAGCAAGAAAAGCTTGAATGGACTCCAAGTGAAGCCAAAGACAAAACTAAATGTGTCAATATAAGCAGAAATGAGCCCACAACAACAACACTTGGGAAACTGATCACAGAATCACAGGATGTCAGGGATTGGAAGGGACCTTGAAAGACTGTATAGTCCAACCTCCCCACCAGAGCAGGATCACCTAGAGTAGGTCACACAGGAATGCATCCAGACAGGTTTTGAATATCTCCAGAGGAGGACACTGAAGAAGACTCCACAACCTCTCTGGGCAGCCTGTTCCAATGCTCTGTCACCCTCACAGTGAAAAATTTTTTTCTAATGTTTTTGTGGGATGTTCTATGTCCCAGCTTGTACCCATTGCCCCTTGTCCTGTCATTGGACATCCCTGAAAAGAGCCTGGCTCCATCCTCCTGACACTCCCCTTTGACATATTTATAAACATTTATGAGGTCACCCCTCAGCCTCCTCTTCTCCAAGCTAAAGAGACCCAGCTCCTTCAGCCTTTCCTCATAAGGGAGATGTTCCACTCCCTTCATCATCTTTGTGGCTCTGCGCTGGACTCTCTCAAGCAGTTCCCTGTCTCTCTCTATTGAACACAATATTCCAGATGTGGCCTCCCCAGGGCAGAATAGAGGGGCAGGAGGACCATGGCTCATGGTCATCCTGATGCCCACCAGAACCCCCAGGTCCCTTTCCCCTACACTGCTCTCCAGCAAGTTGGTCCCCAACCTATACTGGCACATGGGGTTATTCTTTCCCAAGTGCAAAACTCTACACTTGCCCTTG
>NW_009730796.1:7461-13800 GCF_000703405.1 Apaloderma vittatum
GTGTCAACCACTCCTCCCAGTTTTGTGTTGTCAGCAAACTTGCTGACAACGCTCTCTAATGCCTCATCCAGATCATTGATGAATATATTGAAAAGCACTGGCCCCAGCACTGACCCCTGAGGGACCCCACTAGACACAGACCTCCAACTGGGCTCTGCCCCATTGACCACAACTCTCTGACTTCTTCCCTTCAATCAATTAGCGACCAACCTCACTACTTGTTGATCCAGACCACACTTCCTCAGTTTCCCTATGAGGATGCTGTGGGAGACGGTGTCAGATGCCTTGCTGATATCCAGATAGACCACATCCACTGCATGGTCACCATCTGTCCACCTGGCTATGTCTTCATAAAAGGCTATCAGGTTGGTCAAGCATGACTTCCCCTTGGCAAAGCCACGCTGACTGCTCCTAATAACCTTCTTATCCTTGATATACCTAGAGACAGTGCCAAGGATAAGATGTTCCATCGCCTTTCCCGGGATGGAGGTGAGGCTGACCGGTCTGTAGTTACCTGGGTCCTCCTTCTTGCCCTTTTTGAAGACTGGAGTGACATTTTCTTTCCTCCAGTCCTCAGGCACCTGAGGACTACTAATGATAATGACTAATAATGATATTACTTCTAAATGCATAGTATGTATTACGTATTTCCATCATATATCACAGACTGAGAATTTAGTTTTAGACTTTGAAAATAATTAAGCACTAATATGCTTCTAGATAACAGGTTATCACAAGAGATTGTGTTTGTCTCACATAATTTGTCTATAGCCAAAGGAGGGAGAAAGGCACATCCTGAAGTTGACAGCTTTTCAGTCTTTAAGCTCCAGTTTAAAATGAGATATGCCCTTCTCTTGCAAGGGAGTATAAATTTCAAATTTGTCTTCAAATGAAGATAAATTTGCAAGCAAGGCATACTCCACTTTCCATATCTGGACTACATGAAAATTTTCTGTCATTTATATGCCACTAATCACTATCACGATCGGAAATCCGGAATATAATGAGGATGCAGCACAATGTACCCAGAAAAGGAATTTTGTATTTTTCTGAAAAATAAAGTGTTGGTCCTTGCCTGAGGTGGGCTGTTCAACTAGGTAAACCACAGGTCTACTGGGAAGACTATCATACTATCATTTTTATATTCTTTTAAGAGCTTTATGTTACATTTTAAATCCTCAGACTGACTTTCTGTAAGAATATTTTTGTAGCCATTGAATGAAAAATATAATTATTGGCTCTCTATCATACCTATTCCTGTATTCTTATTTTTACCTATTTTTATATTCTTTTAAGAGCTTTATGTTACATTTTAAATCCTCAGACTGACTTTCTGTAAGAATATTTTTGTAGCCATTGAATGAAAAATATAATTATTGGCTCTGAAGAAACATGCTATTCCTGACTATGAAGTGCTTGTTCAATACTTACAAATCCTTTACTGCATTAACATTTCCATATAGTTTGATTTGAAGGCACCCAACTGTTTTCAAATTTTGAGATTCCATTGTGTTCCAAGAAACTACATAGACAGGTTTATTATAGTGCCTTGGGGCTGAAACCACAAGATGTATTTGAAATCTTGAGCCTGGGAGAGGGCGATATCATGTGCCATATCGTTGCAACCTTTGGCACCTATTGCGGTGACAGGGAGGTGAAGTGAAAACTGGCTGAAATGCCAGGCAGTGGCACAAAGTCTGGATGGAGGTGAGACACTCCAGGGGTCAATATCAAGGCAAATCCTGTTTAACATCTTCATTAATGAACTGGATGATAGGAAAGAGGGCACCCTTAGCAAGTTTGTGCAGTACAAAACTAGGAGGGGGGACTGATACACTATATGGGTGTGCTGCCCTTCAGAGGCACCTCAGCAAACTGGAGAACGGCCTCATGCACTTCAGTAAAGGGAAATGCCAAATCCTGCATCTGGGGAAGAACAAGCCCTGGCACCCACGTATGTTGGGGACTCACCAGCTGGGAAGCAGCTTGGCATAGAATGACCTTGGGGTCCTGGTAAACAGCAAGATCACAAGCCAGCAATGCATTCTTGCTGCAAAGGCAGCCAATGGCTTCCTGGGCTGCATTACAAAGAACACTGCCAGCCAGTCAAGGGAAATGATCCATCCTTTCCACTCAGCAACAGTGAGGCCACAGCCGGTCCAGTTCTTGGCTCCTCCGTACTGGAGTGAATCCAGCACAGGGCTGTGGAGATGACAAAGGGATTGGAGCATCTGACAGATGAGGATAGCGGAGTTGGGACTGTTTAGCCTGGAGAAGAAGAAGTCGAGAGGGACCTTATCAATGTGTATAAATACGTGATGGGAGGGAATGAAGAAGAGGAGTCAGGCTTTTCTCAGCGCTGCCCAGTGTCAGGATAAGAGGCAACAGACACAAACTGAAACTTGTGAAATTCCATCTGAACACAAGAAATCACTTTTTACCGTGAGAGTGGTCAAACTGTGGAACACATTGCTGAGAGAAGATGTGGAGTCTCCATCTGCAGAAATTTCAAACCCAACCTGGCATGATGCTGGACAACTGGCTGTAGTTGACCCTGCTTGAACAAGGGGACTAGACTGGATGATGAGAAGCTCAACATGAGCCGGCAGTGCGCTCATGCAGCCCAGAAGGCCAACCTCATCCTGGAAGGTATCAAGAGAAGCATAGCCAGCAGGTCAAGAGAAGTGATTCTCCCCCTTTACTCTGCTCTTGTGAGACCCCACCTCGAATACTGCATCCAGTTTTGGTGTCCCCAACACAAGAGGGACATAGATCTGTTGGAGCATGTTCAGAGGAGGGCCACCAGGATGATCCAGGGGCTGGAGCACCTCTGCTATGAGGACAGGCTGCAGGAGCTGGGATTGTTCAGTCTTGAAAAGAGAAGACTTCGGGGGGACCTAATAGCTGCCTTCCAATACCTGAAGGGAACCTACAGGAAGGCTGGGGAGGGACTTTTTACAAGAGTGTCCACTGGTAGGACAAGAAACTCATTCATATTTGACTTTATGCATTTTTATTTTATTATTTAAGCATTTCCTGACAGATCAGGAATGGTGGAGCTAGAGCATAGATGGAATATATAATTCTTAAAATCAGTAAAAGCAATTAATACATTTCACCGATTGAAACAGCTATTATATTTTTTAGGATTAATGTCTCAGGTTGTTTCATTTCAGTGCACAGGGAGTATAGAGAAGGTATTCTCTCCAACCACAAAGTACTAATTTATCTTCATGATTCTAGAATAGAATTAAAATAAAAAGAATATTTCCTCTGTGTGTATGCAGTATGGAAATTTAAATTCAGAGTCAACAAAAAAGAGTTTTGTAAGTACTGTCTCTGACAGTTTATTCTATTTTGAGAAAGGCTTTTATTTCTCACTATCTTATCAGTACCACAGTTGTAGTCTGCAAGCTAGAGATAAACAGAAATTATTTTTTCTGGCTAACAAATGAATACCTAAAGGCCTGGGCTAGTTTACAGATAAGGACTCTTCTAAAATGACTATAGCTCCTTCACCTCTCAGATGTCTATCTCTTTTCAGGAGGGTATCAGAAGCAAAGGTTTCCTGAGCTTTGGAAACAACCTATGGATATTTATTAACTACCTGAAAACAGGACACAGTTGGCTTCCAGGGTGGAAATCAGGGAATGATAAAACCAGGGAGAAGGAAGCATCTGGAGGACAGAAGAATGTGACACCAGTCTCTTTGACTGTCCAGACTAAAAACGAGGAAAGAGTTCTCATAGTGTGTTTTCTCAGGAAAGAGCTGCTTCCAGGGGAGGGAATTAGGAGAAAGCTTGTCGGGCCATCTAGTTGGCCAAATATAGCTCTGTGAGAACTTATTTTCAGAGAAGAGCTGATCTCAGAGGCCAAAAATCTGTTAGATCATCTTATTGATCTGTTTGCATACATTTTTTTTCCCCCAGTTATTCCAGCACACAGTCTAGTAGCATTTATATTTTTTAGATAATGTATCTCTTAAGTAAAGGCATACTGAAAACATTGAAACACATCTTGTTTTCCCCTGGGGGTTTGCCGTAATGGGTAATCAATCGCATTGTTACAAACATTTGCTTTATGTCTAATTGGATTCTGACTGTTTTCGGGTACCTGTCATTGAATCTTATTATCACAGTGTCTGCTAGAATAAATGGGCTTTTCAGGCTTGGTATCTTCTTCGCATGGGAGTCCTGATGCAATCCTGTCACCTTTCAGTCTTCTGTTTAGTAAGATGCTGAAATATTTAAATCTCTTCCTGTAAGGTATTTTTGGTTTACAAAAACCTCCACATCCCTTTTTAAATTAGTATTTATTTATTCTATTCTGCATCTCTTGCTATATTTTCAATATCTGTTTCATATGAAGACATTGGCTTTCTCTCTGAAAATTTTCATTCATGTTTTACTACACTGTAGAGTTCTTATTCTTCATCACACTGAATTTGGAAATTCAAATTATATAATCTCAAAGCTTCTCAGCTCTCCAAAGTGTAGGCAAGCCAAAGAGCATAGATGATTACATGAATAGAGCTTTTTAAATTTTAAAAAATAGCAAACAGATGTGCTGAATTTTCCAGTCCTCTATTTTCCCCTTCTAATTACCCATCTCCACTGCTCATATACAGATTTGCTCTCTATTTAGAAATTGGATTATCCCATTGTCTGGATTTCTTTATCCACACTGTTAGCATTTCTTTTATCCACATTTTAATATCTCTCCCTCCCACAAGGTCATTTTTTTCCAGCTAAGCATTGCGTTTTCATGAGAGGTATACACTTGCAATTACAGGTGCTCTATAAATCATCATCACCGTGAATCACAGACATAAATAAACAAGGTTGATGAAAGACCTCTTACTGCTATCAGTTATAACATTAAATGGGTTACACAGACAAGCTGTGACCTGTGAGATCACATTGGTATCTAGAGTTTTAATCTGTTTTTTGGCTGCAGTAGAGAAAAATAGCTATCATTTATCACTAGCAAAGCATGCAGTAAGCAATAAGAATGTGTGAGCTCAATTACATTAAATAGTAGCTGCTCTGTGTGTACCTAAGCAGTGCTGTACCATACACCTACAACAAACAATTATTAGCAATATGCTGTAATTATGAACACAGATTCATTATAGAAGACAACTTGAAGCAGCAGAATTCAGATAATTGCAATGGGAAAGTGTAATTGCAATGCATATGCATCATTAACTAATTTACTCAGATAATAAAGGGCCAACTAAAATTACGTTGTGGAGAAACCACACGGTCTTCCAGTTAAAACACATAAACCAAAGAAAAAAGGTAGGGAAACTCTCCAACTAATGGAAGAGTTTGGCTACTTCTCTTTTCTCAGTACACTTTCCTGGCCATAATGCTAATAATAAATTGATATATCTTAGAATCATAGAATCATAGAACAATTCAGGTTGGAAAAGACCCTTGGGTCATCGAGTCCAACCATTAACCCTACACTACAAGTTCACCCCTGAACCATATCGCCCCCAAATTGATATATCTTATCATTGACTTCCAGGAGAAAAAAGGAAAAGAGTGTCAGGGACACAAAAACACCAGGCAATGGCACTGTTAAGCCATTCTCAAAGGTGCCTAAGCACCTATTTCTCCCTTCATCCATACTTAGTGGCATGTCAGGTACTTAGAGAGGACAACTTCTCTCCCATTTTAGATAAAACCATTGCCAGATTCCAGCAATGCCAAAATGTGTGTGCCGAGCAAACGGAAAAGCAACAGTTGCTTGTCATGATTCATTCTGATCAATAGTCGTCATTCTGATCAATAGTCGTCATTCTGATCATTGCTTTTGTGCAGATTTTTCATATTTTCAGCAGAGATTTTTTAAATTTAATTTGAAATAAATGCTTGTAATATCAAAATGTTAAATTACTTAAAGATGAGATCTGAAAGCTTTGGTGTTTGATTTCTTTCTATTATCATCATCATGGCTAGGCTTCATGAACGAAGATATGGGAAGGGCTCTACCCACAATTGCTACAAGCATGCTGATGACTAAAAAGGCCAATGCGGGATAGGCAAGTCCAGTTGCAAAAGGCACAGCGGAAAGTCTCCTTAGGCGGTATTGGCGAGGCACGGTTCTATCTGCGTTTTTATCCTCAAGACTAATTCTACGTGCGTTCTCAAAGGAGGCAGTAGTGTTATGGATGGTGTGTCTCCACGTCTCCCGATTGGAGGCCAGAGTGGACCACTGATGGTAGTCAATATGGCCAAAAGTGAGGTATTGTTTCAGAGAGTCCTTGTATCTCCTCTTTGGGGCTCCTCTGTTGCGGCAGCCGGTGGCGAGTTCACCACAGAGCACAACCTT
>NW_009730797.1:0-569 GCF_000703405.1 Apaloderma vittatum
GGGCAGGCAGGCGTGTTCCTGTGCACACGTGTGTGGTCCCATGCATATTCCCAGCGCATACGTGTGTTTGCATGCACACATGTGTGCTCCCATGCACGTGTTTTCATGCACACAGGCGTGTTGCCATGCACACACATGTATTCCTGTGCACATTCCCAGTGCATATGTGTGTTTCCATGCACACCAGCATGTTCCCATGCACATATGTGTGCTCCCATGGACACACGTGTGCTCCCATGCACATGTGCACATGTTTTCATGGACGCAGGCGTGTTCTCATGTGCAATCCATGCACACGTGCACGCTCCCATGCATACAGGCACATTCCCATGCACACTTGCATGTGTCTCTGTGCACACACGTGTATTCCTGTGCACTTGTGCCCGTGTTTCCATGCATGCAAGCATGTTCTCATGCACAATCCATGCACGCTTGCAGGTGTTCCCATGCACGCAGACATGTTCCCATGCACACATGCACGTGTTTCCATGCACACATGCATTCCCGTGCACACACATGCACGAGTTTTCATGCACACAGACACATTCCCATGCACACACACATTTCCA
>NW_009730798.1:0-284 GCF_000703405.1 Apaloderma vittatum
GGGGGGATTAGCGCCGTCCTTGCTGTGTCATGCGGCCCCCGGGCCGTCCCCAGACTGATCCCCTCACCCCAGACAGCTGGTCAGCACCGGGCAGGGGCACCCGGCCCTGTCCGGGCTGGGGTTTGGACAGAGCTGCCTCTTTGGCTCCATCACACTGCTCGAGGGGTCTCAGTCTCTCTGCAGTGGACCCAGCCTGGCAAGGCCCTGTTCTAAAATGGGGAAGAGGAGGTCACTGTGCCCCTGCTATGGGCAGGGCTAAGAGCCAGCAGGGAAACTGAGGCAGC
>NW_009730798.1:344-595 GCF_000703405.1 Apaloderma vittatum
CCCCAGACTGTGACCTGGCCTCAGAGGTGCTGTCCAGGGCTCTGGGCACCAGGGCAGAGCGGACAGAGGTGGCTGCTGTTGGCTCTGAGGCAGAAGGTGTCTGAAACCCCCAGGTTTGCTGAGTCCCTTGGGATTTTGGGGTGGGCAGCGCATGCCTGTGGGGCAGCCAGGCCCCTGTGACCCACCACATTTCAGGGTGCAGCACCAGCACAGGCAGGGTGCCCACTGCGCCTCGCCACCTCACCCTGGCC
>NW_009730799.1:0-306 GCF_000703405.1 Apaloderma vittatum
GCAGATCGACACTCACCCCCAACTTGGTGTCGTCTATGAATTTACTAAGGGTAGACTCAGTCCCCTCATCCAGGTCGTCAGTAAAGATGTTGAATAGGACTGGGCCCAGTAGTGATCCTTGGGGGACACCACTGGTCACTGGACACCAACTGGGTGCAGCACCATTCATGACCACTCTCTGGGCCTGGTCATCCAGCCAGTCATCGAGCCAGTTTTTAAGAAAGATGGTTTGGTCCAAAAAAATCCAGAACAAAACTGATCTACAGAAGCAATAAGTGCAGTGATCCAGGCACTCAGCATAACATT
>NW_009730799.1:321-6125 GCF_000703405.1 Apaloderma vittatum
TTCCTGCTGGATGGTATAGCACTATGCAGTCAATTCATTTACTCGACATTTAATATTGCCAAGTGATTGAGCCTGACATTGTCTTTTTGCTTGTGTATTTATTCAAGTTCATTATCTGTGTTTATTCCACTAAAGCAGTTTTTCTAGCAGCTCTAATCATTTGGCTTCGTTAACAGATGGAAATCACATAATAATGATATTAATTTTTTATGGGATGATTCTGTTATGAGTGCTGGGAACATCAGAAGGCTTTTTTTTCAAGTGCAGTTCTCCTCCTCTGTATGCAAGATTTAAGATTCTTTAAATTATCTTCTTTCTCCTTCAGAAATCAAATGCTCATAAATTGGATGGTAGTCGAAAATAACTGCATCCCTTTGTCATTTTCTTTGCTTGCTTTCTTTATCTCGGAGTTTTTTGCAGAAATGAACTGGCTAAGGAGACGTCACTTGAGGCGACCAAAAAAACCCTTAATTCACTGTAGGACTGAAAACTATAATTTCCTGAGACATAAAGAACTCCTCCTTCCTTGGAAGCTTCTTCCAAATTTTGATGTACTATGTATCCTCTTTGACTTAGCCTTCTCCCGCTGTTCATCCTCTCACCCTGTAAAAACTCCCTGAGTGATACCAAAAAGGTAGAATTTGCGTTGGTCTCTGAAAATCATCATTAGCAGATGATTAAAGCTCCTGATTCCTGAGCTTTTGTGACTACAGCCTTCTGCAGTGAATGCCCAGCTTCCAGCAGCTAAAGTTAGTCCATGGGCACCAGCTGCTTCCGCTACACTTTTATATTGTGGATCAAGATAGTTTTTTTCCGAAATAATTTTATCACAGCCCTTTAGTAGGTGATAAAATTAGGGCTACCATCTTACAATGAATCCAGATATGATCAGAGTGCATAGGAGATGCACAAGTGCTGCAGGTGCCAGAATCAATGAGTACTTTTAAGCTTCATTCCCATGTTAAAAAAAAGAAGAAAAAAAAAAGATACTTGTCCTGTAGATGGGTAACCAGTTTGAAGGCAGTAAAAGTGGAGTCAACAATTTTAAGCAGTAATGTCCATATGAGTAAGGTTTTTCATAGAATCATAGAATGTCTTAGGTTGGAAGGGACCTTAGAGATCATCTAATCCAACCTCCCTGTCATGGGCAGGGATGCCCTTAACTAGGCCAGGTTGCTCAAGGCCTCATCCAACCTGGCCTTGAACATCTCCTGGCCTTGAACATCTCCAGGGAGGAGGCATCCACAACCTCCCTTGGCAATCTATTCCAGAGTCTTGCCGCCCTCGTACTGAAGAATTTCTTCCTAAGATCCAATCTAAACCTATTCTCCTTCAATTTAAATCCATTTCCCCTTGTCCTACCGCTGGGCACTCTTGAAGAGTCCCTCCCCAGCCTTCCTGTAGGTTCCCTTCAGGTATTGGAAGGCAGCTATCTGGTCCCCACGGAGTCTTCTCTTCTCCAGGCTGAACAACTCCAGCTCCCTCAGCCTGTCCTCGTAGTGCTCCAGCCCCTGCATCATCTTTGTGGCCCTCCTCTGAACATGCTCCAACAGATCTATGTCCCTCTTACAGTTGGGACACCAGAGCTGGATGCAGTTCATCATTATTGCAGTTTTGTTTTCATAACCAGAAATAAACAATGACAAAAGTGTTAAAGAGGATCAGTTCTTGTTAGATTTTCTTATGAGATACCACTCAAGTAGTGGTTGTGAAAAGGGAAAAGAGTTTAGCCAAACAGAGATTTTTCTGATGCAAAATCCAACCACCTTTTCTGTCACTTGAACTCTAGAGTTTCTGTTAAATGATGAATCCTGCATCTAGAAAACTCTCTTATTTTATTCTGGATACTTTAATGATATTTTAATTTATTTTTATTTTTTGTTATATGTAAATTTAAGTTGAACATATTAGTTCCCCAAAGAGGGGACTGCAGAGATTCTTCATAGTTATGACTGCACACAATCAGGTATGCATAGATGCCAGTAGCCAGTTACCCACAATTACACATCTGCTGAAGTTTCCAGTGCAATGGTCATTAATGCACCACTGCTGATGTCCAAATATAATTCTTTAGGAATTTTCTTTCTATGAGAACAATACCATAAAATTAATGCCACTGCTGCAGCACTGTAAGGTTATGAATGTCATCATATTTTACCTGGTTGATATGCTGAAAGTATAGTAGGTAATAAGGAAGTCCTCATTTTTTTCTCTTAAGGTAACTTCCTCTCATACCTGTTATTTTCACAGCCAAAACCTGTATTTGTCCATGGTAACACCTGTGAGTTGAGAAGAAGGTTTTAACACATATTATCTCAGCTCAGTCCCCTCATCAGCAGAGGATTCTGCTTAACAAAATCTTGTCAGGACACTTCCAGATACTTATTTCTGTTGCATGTTATTATTAACTGAGGAAAAGAAAATCCTTGGCTATCAGGAAGAAAAGCTTCCTATCAGAGAAATGGAGCTATGGGATGTAGAGCTGGTAGAGATTAGTTTTAACACCTTAAAAAGCAATAAGTGGGAAATTGTCCATAGTGGACCAGAAGGTGTTAATTACTAACAGTCAACATGGGTGCAAGCATCACCAGCTTGCCACCAAAAATAAATTACTTCTAAAAGCCACCTCACATATGCTACAAATGAAAACAACACATCTACTAGACATCATTAAAAGAAGAAAAAAATATGAAACTGCTATTTTTTTATTATTCTGGAAAACAAGAAATGAAGGAGCAGTAGAGATGTCTTTTGAACAGAAGGGAACCATAAAGCCTTAAGGACCATATTCTATGTGAGTAGGGCTCCACATTGCGATCTGTTTCTTTAATTTTAGTGCAACAGGTTACCAAGTATTTTCAGCCCACCGTTACTGAGGGCTGGCAATAATATGCTAGTTCAGAAAATGTTTTATGAATCTGTGTGTCTGGGTGAATTCTGCTTCTAGACTAAGTGATGAGGTTATAGAACATGCCAGTGGAAATATGGTTTTCCCTAGAGTAACTGTAATGTCTTAGATTTGACATATAATCAGATGTGATCTGTGCCCCTGAGCCAGCTGGAGAGTCCTGTGAGAGTATTGAGGATTGCAGTACTGTTACTGGAATATAATTTCTAGTGCCTTTTTATCTGGAATTGGTTTATGACATTAGTAGCTCAGTCATATGTAAATTTCTAATTTATCTGCTATTCAAATATGTATCTCCATTTAGATACATGAAACGCCCCCCAACATCCTTCTTAATTCCCTGAAATGGACTGAAACAGGCTACTTACTTGCAGGAAAGTAGAGCACTATGTGGGAGTTGCTCTGTTTTACTGCAGTGCTTGTCAGCTCTTTATTGAATGATAGGAAAGGTAAATGTCTCTTTTTTTACTCAATTTCATTCCACTAACAATGTTATATAAACATAAAGCTAGTATTATGCACTTAATTTAGGTAGGCATATCAGAATTTCTTTGCTAGTAACACTTTGTTCGTCAGCTGCCCCTAAGAACATGCCTGGGGAAAAAAAAAAGAGAGTACAAGATTTAAGCTGATCAACTATATTAGATATACTTTGGGCAATGTGTGTTGTACCATTGAGGTGAAATACCCTCTGGGAAGGCATTAATCACATCAACGTTTTCAACGAGAAGCCTTCAGAAGTGTGGTACTTTCGTCCTTGTTGGGTTTCCTAAGTCTGCTTATCCCTCCACTGTTGAACAAAGCCTGTGTAAGCTGCAGCCAAGCAGCTTTATGGTCCTCTCTGCCTGCGACAGAAGTGGTCCTCGGTCCCTCAAGGCAACTACCCAGCCCACACCCTGGCCTGCAAATGCATGGCAGATGTCGCAAAGCACGCAGGAGGGCACGTCAAGCTGGCCAAACTCCTCCTGTCCCTCCCGCTGCAAGGGGCCAGGCTAACCCTGGGTTGTAAAACCGAAACACAGCAGCGAGCGAGGCTTGGGACCAGTGAGAAATAATGACCTTCAGGTCTTTGGTATTCTCATAGCATCACTGCATAGCCTCCCTGCTGTGCCGCGCTTTGCAGACTGCAGTGCACTTTCTCCTAATTACACTGGGCTTCTAATTAGGAATGCCAAACTGTGTGGGATATGTTTATTATGAAAATGGTCAGCCAAACAGTCCTTTTGTCTAGGCTTTGAAGAGCCCTTTTCATATTCAGAGGCAATTCTGTACTTTAGGAGAAATGAGACTAGAATGCTGGCTATTTACAGGTGCTTCAGATTGCAGGGATCTTTTTCATAATGTCCAATTTTCTGTTTTGGATAGCATGCTCACAGGAGCAAGAATTATGACATGTTACGTGACTGGGATTTGCCTATCACATCATGGACATCACAGCAAGCTAGCTATAAAAAAACAGTAGAACTAGAGCCAGATCCCTGTTCAGTCCCATTTACATACTCATTGTGTTTGTGTTTGGATTTTCCCTCTACTTTCAGTGGAGTTTTAAACATTTTCTGCTGTAAAATGCTGAATGCTGCTGCTTGTTCTACTACGTGAACCTGTATTATTTTACTCCCTAGGTGGTTACAATTCAGTGAGGTGTTAAACTTTTCATGTACATATAGTTTTCATCCAGGACCTTGGGTTCCTCTTCTTTATGATAGTCCTAAAACCACAGAATTTCCCTTCCCAGTCCAGTGAAGCTGTTCTGCATTCATAGGCATAATACAGAAACAGATGCAATTTCAACAGAATATGATTTATTCCACATAGCTAGTAGAAAGACGCTGTAAAAGAGATAGACCACATTGGTGAAAGGAAGACAGGGTTATAACAAATGGACTTGACCTTTCTATCTTTTGCTTTGTTTTGTTTTGCTATTCCTATTGGAGTGGTTGGATTTTTTTTCAGTCCTCGGAGTTTTCACTGTCAGCTGTCCTTGTTACATGAACCATCAGACTGATGCTTTCTGCTTTGGCCTTGCTCCTCTCATTTCCACCCACACAAGGGATTGGACATCTCAGGGCATCTCTGAGCTTAGTCAGTTTTTATCAGGTGTGTTTAGCAAGGTACAAATAAACACTTGCAGAGAGGAATCCTGGCCTCAAAAGTAATAAAAATGTGTGGGCAGGCAAAGCCAGAAAAGAAATGTCAGCCCTTTCTTTCTAGTGTTTTTATTTCTCAGTTCTGAGCTCCTGATTGTCAGGTTAGGCCACTTCTGTCCAGACCCACAACACACGTACCACGTTACAAAAAATGTGTCCTTCTGTTAATTCTGGCCAAAGCAGCACAATCTCATATCATTTGAATAAATCGTGTACATCCCACACTAGAGACAAATTGAAAATTGGAAAATACTGTTCCTTTAGGGTGCAGGTGGCAGTACTTAAGCATGAATGCTGTGTGTCATGGTTTAATGATGCAAATACTAATACATTCATGATGACCCCAAAGCAATAAAGGCCAGACCTAATGAAGTATCCATGCTGTAACATTCTCTGTAGTAGTTTCTCATGATCACTGATACAGCTTGTTCAGCTCCAAGATGCCCCTGGTTTTACTGGTTTGCTTTCAAAATAGCTTTGCTGCTCAAAGAAGATGCAAGAGGGCATTGAGGACAGGAGCACCTCATTTTTTGGTGTGCCTTCTGATGCAGGCAAGAGGACAAGAAAAAAGGGGGAGGGGAGATCTCTTACCATCCTCTTGACCTAAATGAGGAAATCGGAGGTCTTGTCCACACTGAGAAGTTAATTTGTACTAACATTGCATGTGATCTAGGGGTACCTCTCCTTGCAGCAAAGTCCCTGGAGGATTCAAATCAGGCAGTTCATAGAATCATAGAATCATAGAACAA
>NW_009730800.1:0-1087 GCF_000703405.1 Apaloderma vittatum
TCCCCAATCAGGGCCGGGAGGTTTTGCAATCTGGGATGTTATTTCTGTGCAGTTGGAATTTAAACTTTGCCACTCGGGTCAGGGCGCTGTGGAAGAAGAGGAGGAGGAGGTGGCCGAGCTCGGTGTCCGCCCCGTTCCCCTGCGCACCGAGACGGGTTGAGAAGACAGGGCAGATCCGTGGGAGTGGGATCTCACACAGGTATGTCTTGGCTGCTCATGCTCAGCAGGGTCCTTCTACTTGATGGTCCCACGGAGCCATCAGGGCTCACTGGAAGGACTGAGGACAAAGGGTGCAACAAAGCCCCTTGCCTAGGTTGACCAGTCAAATGTCATCAACGTGAGAACCGTCCCCAAACTTGGCTTGAAGGACACTTGAGTCAGTGGCCTTAAGAGACTGGGAAGAGCACTTGGATGAGAGGTTGGGTGAAGTCGGTCAGAGAGTTGACTGCTCAGTCAGCTGGTCAGTGGGTTGGTTATTTGGTCAGTCGATCGGCTGGTTAGTTCGCCAACAGATGAACCACTTGGTCTGTTTCTTCTGATGTTCATTGATTTGACTGGTCAACCGGTTGGTCAGTTGATTAACTGATTGGTTGGCTGGTTGGTTAGTTGGGTTGTCAGACGGCCGATTGGCTGCTTGGGCAACTGGTCAGTTGACCTGTTGGTTTTCTCAGAGTCCGGGGTCTTGAGCAGTGCCTGGGGTGGCTGTGGCAGAGCAGGGCCAAGTCCCCTCCTTGGAGCCAACTGCTGGCAGGAGTCTCCTCCCCGTCCTCTTACCCCCCAGAATGATTAACGTGATCTGCTGGAGCGGTCACACACATGGGCGGTCACACACATGGGCTGGGGCTGGAGGAGGGAGCCGACCCAGCCCTTGGGTCCGGGAGCTCATCCTGCACCTCAGGAGCCTGGTGGGGCTGGGGCAGCTGGATGCCAGCAAGGAGCCCCGGCCTGTGCAGTTCTGGGAGTTTCAGCTGCTGGAAAGAGGCGGTGGGGGGGCCTCTGCTTTGCCAGGAGGGACCACATGTGCTCACATACAGGTGCCAGCACATGTGTGTGCACGTGTTCACACACTTGTGTCGGCACAAGTGTG
>NW_009730801.1:0-1091 GCF_000703405.1 Apaloderma vittatum
GTGGCATTTTGGGGGCAGAAAGTGGCATTTTTGGGGGCAGAAAACAGGATTTTTGGTCAGAAAGTGGGATTTTTGGGGTCAGAAAACAGGATTTTGGGGGTCAGAAAATGGGATTTTGGGTCAGAAAATGGGATTTGGGGTCATTTGTTGTGTCCCGGGTGCAAATTGGGCTGAGCAAGTGGGATTTTGGGGGTCAGAAAGTGGGATTTTGGGTCATTTCTCGCATCCCAGTGCTAAATTGGCTGAGAAAGTGGGATTTGGGGGCAGAAAATGAGATTTTGGGGTCAGAAAGTGGGATTTGGGGTCAGAAAGTGGGATTTGGGGGGCAGAAAGTGGGATTTTGGGGACAGAAAGTGGGATTTTGGGGACAGAAAGTGGGATTTTGGGTCATTTTGTGCGCCTGTTGCAGAACAGGCTCAGAAAGCGGGATTTTGGGGTCCAAAAGTGGGATTTTTGGAGTCAGAAAAGGGGATTTTGGGTCATTTCTCGTGTCCCGGCCCAGAACGGGCTCAGAAAGCAGGATTTTGGGTCAGAAAATGGGATTTTCGGTCAGAAAGTGGCATTTTGGGGCCAGAAAGTGGCATTTTTGGGTCATTTCTCGCATCCCGGCACAGAACAGGCTCAGAAAGGGGGAGGTCATTTCTCGCATCCCGGCACAGAACAGGCTCAGAAAGTGGGATTTTGGGTCAGAAAGTGGCATTTTGGGGCCAGAAAGTGCCATTTTTGGGGTCAAAAAGCGGGATTTTGGGTCGCGCCGGTACTTACTGCGCTCGCTCCCCTTTCCCGCCTCTTATTTTTGGGGCCGTTTCTAGTTTTTTGGTCATTTTTTAGAGCTGCTCGTGTTGGGGCGGATCGAGGTGCCCCGGACGCTCCTCCCCTTCGCAAGTTTTGGGGGAAAAACCTGGGAAAATGGTTAAAAAAAGACCCCCCCAACAGCCTGGACTTTCATTTTTTTACATAAAATTTGTGTTTTCCCCTGAAAAATCCAATTTAGGGGGGGGAGGGGGGGTGGTTTGGGGCAGTTTGAGCCTTTTTGGTCATTTTTTGTGTTTTTTTTCCCCCATTGACCCTTTAAGGTCATTTTTTTGGGT
>NW_009730802.1:0-249 GCF_000703405.1 Apaloderma vittatum
CAGCCCTGGCGACAGGGGAGCTGGCCCCATCCCTGGCTGCATCGCCTCCCCCTGCCCTCAAAAATAGCCCCACAAGGAGCTGCCTGCGGACATCCCGCATGCTCCTGTCATGACCAGGGGGCTTCACACCATGCACAAGCCTGTGAGCTGTGAGGCTGTCCCTGACCGAGAAGTGCCTGGTCCTGCCAGGGTGTCCTGCCCCACCCAGGGACCACGGGCAGAGGGCTGTCCCCATCTGCTGGTGACCAC
>NW_009730802.1:420-882 GCF_000703405.1 Apaloderma vittatum
CCGGCACCTGGGCCCCCCGGTTGTTCCCCACCGCCACGGCCAGGCCTGCCCGCAGCTCCCTCAGGTATGGCGGGACGGGGTCCGGGCTGGTGAGGGGCTGCCCAGCCCTATCCCCTGTGTCAGGGCACACCCAAATCAAGTGCAACACCTGCTCTTTGACGGTAGCAAAGCCTCATTTCTGTGCTGCTTTAGCCCACGTGGCAGAGCTTCCCACAAATCCCAAAGCAAAGGCAGGAGCCATGGCCCCCTGCCCTGCAGATCGATCCGGCCAAGGGGTTTGCTGGCTCGGTAGGGATTCAAAATGCTGCTGGGGAAGGCATTTCCCTTGTGTCTTCCTCTGAGGGAATGTAGTTCCTTGAGCTGGTCTTCCCCAGGCTTCCTGCTCCGCCAGGTAAAGCTGCTGCCTGCCTGCAGCCACTGGTGTTGCTGGCAGGTGGCGGTGGCGGGGCCCCAGGCCGGACC
>NW_009730802.1:897-11690 GCF_000703405.1 Apaloderma vittatum
GGGAAGCCACCTCTGATGTGAGGTCTGGTACAGGCCACCTGCACAGGGCAGACATGTGGGTGTGTTTGCTTGTAGGTGGCTACACCCCACATTGTCCTGGCAATTGTCTTGTGTCTTGTTTCACATCTCCCTTAACACTGAAGTCCTTGAGTGTGACATTTAATCTCCTTGCACAGGTACCTGACTGTTCTCTTGGTCAGCTCACGAACAATTTCCATGGGACAAGCAACCTGAGCACCAGGGCCTCACACTGCTGGGCTGGGCTGAGACTTTCTGGCTCCCCCAAGAGCTCTGAGCTCTGCTGAGGGATGCCTGAGATGACATCAAACACTGGGTGATCTGCTCACACCTGGCAAATAAGGTAAAGAGGACAGGGGGTCATCAGAGTAAGGCTGGCTCTGGGAGTGTGGGTGACTGGACTGGGGCTGGAGGGTTACGTGGAAGTGCTCTTCCATGGTCAGTCCTTAAGCTCTGTACGCTGAAGCAGGGCTGCCCTGGGCGTGGGCCTGCGGGGTTTGGCTGAGACAACTGCTCTCAGCTGTGCCCACAGCCCTCTCCCCTGACTCTCTGCCTGTGATTTCTGAAGCCATGCTCCTGTTCTCTGCCTTTCTTACTTTCCTTCCTCCCTCCCTTCCTTCTTCCTTTCCTTCCTCCTTTCATTCTTTCCTACGGGGCTGCCACTGCCCTACAGCATCTTCCCATACCACAACCCCACCCCAACAGACACACCAAAGAGAGCTCCGGTTGTTTAGTCCCTTTATTGTCACCCCACAGGGCACAGCTACATCCTCTGCACCGGCTTAATGCCCAGGATGTCGAACCCTTTGGCCATGATGGTGGCAGTGGCTTCGCAGAGCAGCAGCCTCCACATGTTCACCTTCACGATCTGGCCTGCAAAACACCAACAAAGGAGCTGGAGCAGCTGCTCACTAACGTCACCTTCTCCAGGGGAACCCACCCACCTGCAAGGCTGAGCCCCCTCCCGTTGTCCCCAGGTCGGGACAACTGACCAGCCCTTGTGTTTCCAGGCTGCTCACCAGCCTCTACTTCACCCTCCTGCTCGTAGGCAGATGACGACACAGCCTGTGCCAGCCACCTCCAGTCCTTCCCCATGAACAACGCTCATTCTGCAGCAGCAAGTAGCGTGACAACAGCCTTCCCAGCACAGGAAACACCGCGCAGATTGCCTGTAGGATGGTCTATGACACCCCCAGGCCAAACACTCACCACTCTGCCTGTCTTTCTCTACGCAGTAGCAGTTGTCATAGAACTCAGTGAAGGTGGTGGCCAGCTCATAAAGGTAGTCACAGAGAGTGTGCAGTAACAAGTCCTCCAGGATCTTCTGCAGGATCTCAGGGAACCTCAGGATGCACTTGCCCAGTTTCCACTCCTTCTCATGGTCCAGGATAAGCACCTCCTCCCTGGCTGCCTTCCGCAGCATCTGCTCGTCAATACTGGCCAGGCGAGCGATAGCCCTGAAATGATTCAAACCATCTTGTCAGGGTCCCACTGTTCAACCTGCCCCAGGGCCAGAGAGCAGTTAGTCACCTGTCTGGCCTGTATCAGAGCTAGCATAGGCCACCTGCCGGTCTCCTCACTTGCCCAGTCCTGGGCTGCTAGCCCAGAAGAGAGCCGTCAGCGCTGGGAACACACACAGCGTGCTGCCCTCTGAGCAACCCAGCAGGGAGGGCTGTGCTCCAGGCACAGGCAGTGACAAGGACAGCTGATGCTGCCAAGCAAACCAGGCCTCAGGGTGCCAGAAAAACTGGGTGGGGTATGGCAATACGCACACAACGCCCAGCAGCTTCTGCAATATGGGACCACCCCTTTCCAACCACCTAAACCTTCTAACGGAACGACCAGAAACTCCCACAGTTCCCTCCCTGCTAGCTGGGATGTATGTCACACAGAGGAGCCCTGTTTCAGACAGCAGAATCCAGTGACAAATAAAACCTCACCTATGGCCGCAGCAGTGGAGCTGGCCTCTCTTACCAACTACCCCCAGCAGCAACTAAGTCACCCCTTTCTCCACATCTCTGCATCGATAAAGATGCAGAGAGCATCTGAGAGCAACTCCAGACAACTCCCTGCACCCTCAGCCTACCTGATCCGGGTGAAGGCATACAGCAAATAAGCAGCTGTATTTCCTCGGTCGTCCAGCATCTTGTCAAAGGAGAACACGTAATCGTTTAGTCTGTTGTGGGAGAGATCTGCGTATTTAATACACCCAAAAGCGACCGACGTCTGGGCAGCTTTCAGCTCTTCTGCCGTGAGGACCTGTTGTAATTTCAAAGCAGGCACCGGTCAGGAGGATGAATGCGACGCCGGCATCACCAACCACAGTGTGCAGCCCTGGCCGCTTGGCACAGCTCAAGAGGAAAGGCCAGGCTGTGAGGGGATTTTACCCACGTGGTACTCAGCAAAAAACTCAGATCCCCCTTCCCACCCTGGGGTACCACGCAACCCCACATCGACCCTTCACTTCTGCCATCAAACAGGACTGCAGCCCTGCCCAGGTTGTGGCTGCCTCCCTCTACTTCTGAAGGCCCACAAGACCTCTGTGCCCCAGGATGACAAAGTGACCTTCACACTGCGCTCCTGCTTCTTACAAACTGCACGTACGTGTAACAGCCACGTGGCCCTCTTGCCCTTACAGAGCATTCTGGACAGTCCAAACACTCATTAAACCCCTCACTGGTGGCACAGTGCCCTGTCAGCGTGGCAAAGCACTTTGTGTCTGACTTGTATGACCCTTGGGAAGATTTTCACAGTGTTTTTTCCTGTGTTTCCTTGTGTTTCTGTTTAACAAAGGGACACTACACTTTCACCCTACCCTGCACAGTACCGAGGAGCTGTGCTTCTCAGTTTCACTGCCTCGCACAGTGTTTGGTGCTTCTGTTCCATCCAATGTCCAGTTCTCTCCAGGTCATCAAGACATGAGACAGAAATCTCATTAAGCAAAGGTCTTCCAGCAAACTCAGCCACAGCCTTGAAAGGGTGAAGCCAACCTGCAGAACCTCAACCGTTCATCACCAGAGGTCACTGTCAGCCTGGTAGGTCAAGCCTGCAACTTCATATTCTGTCACCTGCATCCTGCACCAGGGAGACGTGACAGTACCCGTGATGCCAGCTGTCCTGCCAGGCCCAGCTTCTCTCTCCCATCCTCAAAAAGCTCTGCAGTACCAGCCAGAGGCTGGTACGCTGCCTGCAGCTCACATTTTCTCACATGCTATAAACTCAGGGATGCTCTTCTTTCCCCCAGGCAGCACCTTGCACTGTTATCAAATAATCACACCCATTGTGCACACAAACCCTGGCTGAGTCGGCAGTGTCCACCTTCTCAGCTTAGAATGCAGTAACCGTGAGCCTGTGAACAAATCTGAGAAGTTCTCAGAAAAGATAAGCAATTTGTAACAATTACCTTGTCCCGTTCCTTGTCTTTCAGCTTGTCCATAGCTCGTTTCAGCCCTTCTTCCAGCAGATCTACAAGACGCACTGTATCCCCTGACCGAGTTTTGAACTTCTTCCTGAAAACACACAGCCAGAACGACCACGTGCATAAGAGGCAAAACACTTCCACCACGTGGGCCCAAGCAGGTACAGGACATGCATCAGGACTTCTTGCAGGGAGGGGTGACCAGGAAGGCTTCAGCAGTGAGAACTGCCCCAGTTCCAGAGATCAGGCAGGACACAACACCAGTGCCCTGCCCTGCCCAGCAAGACACCTTCGATTTTGTAACAAACCTACAGCAAAGCCACCCCGTCTGCAACAGCACGTCACTGCCAGAGCACACAGAGGCACAAGGACAACTCTGTGGGGCACGAGGACCCGGCCTGCAGATCACGACACAAGAGGTTCTTTTCCCAACTTTCATTTTACCTACCATGAGGCAGGTAGAAAATAATGGAAATCGTGGCCTTTACTGCTGCCATCTCCCAGTATTCACATCAGCTTCCACTGCACTTCCACCAGGCATTCCCAGTGCCCCTCCCCTGCAGAAGCCAGGCCCAAGAGAGAGAACCTGACCACAGCACCAGTGACCACGACACACAATGAAACAACACAGTTATGAATAACAGCATGGGATGTAATGCTCTTTTTTTTTTTTGACATGCCACATATGTACTTGTCAACAAAAATGAGCAAGTCTTGTCCAGTCACTCAAACACCCTCTTCAGAGCACTCACAGAGGAAAAACTACTCCCAAAGACTTACTTGTCTTCTCCCAGCACCACTCCGAACGCAGCATGGGACACTCTGGTGACTTTGGGATCGTACCAGCCGATCATCTGTCCAGCTGCAAACACTGTTTGCAAATGCACCGACTGCAAGGAACAGACACCAACAACTGGTTCTCAACCCACTCCTCCTGTTTGCGTCCCAACACTGCTTTCACAATGAGACTTCAAATGTTTCTAGTTCCACAGGCAAATTCCACTTCAGGAAGTTCAACCTTTCCAAGAGTTCTCCTGGCTTACGGAAGCAGAACTGGCAAATTCCCATCACTACTCACACACGGAGCCGAAAGGCTTGCATTTCCTTGCCAGGGGAGACCCAAGTACGAGCAGCACAAATCTCATTCCAGACTCATCTGCTGTGACTTAGGCTTCACCCACCTCCATCAGTAACTGTTTCTCCCTAATCAGTCGGTTCTAGGGGCTCTCAGTGGAGATCATCAGTCACCGAACGTGGTTCACCATTACACCAGTTAAGTACCAAGATTAAATACACCGACTGTGCTAAAAACCCTGCGGCCTTCTACCTAAGTTGCTGTGGCATCTGTCAGTAACACACCTGCTGATGACAGCAGAGGTTGGCGCGCTCACCTGGCCACTATCGACAACGTAAATAAGGATATCGGCCTTCTCTTCACACAGCCGATGTTTAAGAGCAGCCAAGTCAGACGTGTCGTACGTGTAACCTCCGTCGGATTTCATGATTGTCAACGGGACGGGGAAACCCGGGACAAACACAATCTTCCGGCCATCGTCAACCTGGACAAATCCTAGAAAAGCAACGGGAAACATTCTGTGTCATATTGCAAAGGGAGGTTTGTGGGCCAGCACAGGCAGAAACACTTCCCTTCCCAGATGCTACCAGAAAGAAAAGGCCACGCGCTCTCATTACCAAGTTATCAGTGGCTCAAGATGTCAAAAAACCTAAACGAGGACTCTCTTGCCAACTACCTCACATATCATACTGCCCTTCCAGAACTGTCACGTTCCACTTCTTGACCATCCTTACTAAGGATACAGTAAACTCCAACAGTTCATCATGCTATTCCAAACACAAACTGCTTTTGGTGTCAGCAAGAAAAACAAGCTTTCTAGAACAAAACACAGAAGATGATGCCTCTCTGGGAGGAAACACCACAAAGATCCACTCAGCAAATGTGACTGAGAGAGCAAGGGTGGGGAACATGTCACTTGGAAAACATCGGTCTAGAGCCTTGATGAACAGGAACAAGGTTACCTCGCTCATCCTGACAGCTGCAGAATTACTGACTCTGAGATCAAAAATCTCACCTTTGTCTTCAAATTCTTTCACAATGTCTTTCATCATGTCATGGTAGAATGACTCCCCTCTCTCTATGATTGTGACATCCAAGCAGTTGTAGATTTTCTGGAACTCTTGAGGAGGGACACAGCACAAAATAATTCCATTAAACACAAACTAGTAGTTATATTTACCGATGAGAATAGCAAGTCCCTAAAGACATTTTCCATCTCTTGGTCAAGCCATCGGACTAGGACTCACACCAGACTCAGGAGACACAAGATTTAGCTGAAAGTCTCCACAGACAGCCCAGTACTTTGGCTGTACTGTATTTTCTTTAAGCAGCACAGCTGTGATTTTAAAAACAAAACCAGGGGATGGACTCAGACATAAAGGGGAGGAAAGCCGCGCTGTTCTGCTGCTGAGACACGTATCTGAATCGGGCAAAGTCACCTTTCCGCGACACATCACAGATCAGCTCCCACGCTTTAATGAAGTCTGGGTTTTTGCTCTGCAGCAGCACCACGCATTGATAGGCACGTTTCTTAAATTCCTCCTCTGTGTCAAACCTCCTCTTGGATTCCTACAGTGAAACAAATCCAAGTGAAAAAAAAAAAAAAAGAGCACCGCTTTCTGCCCTCAGTCAAGCTCACAGGCTCTCCAGGTGTACTCATCTCAAAGGATATCTTACAAACTCCTCTGGACACATAGAGGCACCTCATACCACATACTTCAAGTCATTACCCACTGGCAGGTTACTGTCCATTAACAGCAACTCAATTCTTTTGTATCTGTTTGTAAAGCCCCTCAATCTATTTTTCAGATGTTGTCATAAAAATCACATTTGTTTGCTACAAATACCTTGTAAAAAGCTTGGAGATCCCCAATGGGAGGAGAAACCGTTAAGTAATCCGGAAATTTGTCCTGGAGGTGAGCAATGAGCATTCCAAACTGTGTGCCCCAATCTCCTAAATGGTTCAACCTTGAAGTGATCAAAGAGCACAGTAAGAATGATTTCTCAAACATATGCTTTAAATACACACGCTTAAAAGAAGAAACACACACAGCATCAGAAACTAAAACCAGGCAAGCCCCCTCAATTTCACCAGTGCCCACCTTGATTCCTAACCCTGCCACCCTTGCTCAGCTCAGTGTCTCACTACACATAAAAGATTTTTTGTTCTGTGCTTATAAACAAAGATCAATGGGGGCTAGAGACAGGTATTGCATAAAACTAGCCAAACAAGCCCGCCACATCCAAAAATTGATTCTCACCTCAGAACATCATAACCTGCAAATTCAAACAGCCGGCACATACTCTCTCCGATGATAGTAGACCGCAGGTGGCCGACGTGCATCTCCTTTGCGATGTTAGGGGAGGAAAAGTCCACCACCACCTTAGGCACGAGACCAAAGGAAAAAATAAAATGAATCAAAGGCAGCGGTTCTGACCGCACCCCGTGGGTTCAGGCTGGGTTTTACGGGGACAGCAGGGGAACAAGGCTCGCCCTCACACCCCTCACTGCACATGGGAGCGGGGAAGGCTCAGTGGCGAACATCTGCTCAATGAATACTTTGGAGGGAAAGTTCCAAAGCTACCTTGAGCCCAGCACGTTTCACCTCTAGGGCAGCAGGATGCCTTTCAGCTCACGGCCGTACCTTTTTCCTTTTGCCAACAGCTGGTGGTTGGACTCCGTTCACCAATAAACTGCTCAGCTGCTTTGAGACAAAATCCTTTCTCAGGTGGACATTGATAAAACCTTGACAGAAAACAGTGATAAAATCTTGAGAGTGCTGGGGCTGCAGGAGCGCCCCAAACCACGTTTTTGTTTCCTTTCCCCTTGGATTTCCGTTTCCTTACATCAAGGACAAGAGCGTATGCACTTGGCTTGACAAAACAAAGGAAAATTTCAGCAACAGGACAACACAGCTGTCACAGGTTCTGTTCCCAGATTACAAGAGTGTTTCACATCACTGCAGTGTTTGCTGCAGGAGCTAGATGCTGCAAGCTAGACCACTGACATAGCTCCTTTTTGCACGCTGTCACTCCAAGGCGAATTTATAAAAATATTTTTTAATAAGAAAATAAATAACCTTGCCAGGGTTTGCAGAACGCAAAACTCAATCCTTCTTTGTGTCCTTTTTTAAAACTAGTATCTTAAAATGTATTGTTTCACCTGAGATAATCCATGGTTGTGGGACAGCACTATTTTACTTCTGCTTCACAGAGGTAATGGCCAAGATTTTGCCCAAGCACGCTCGAAGGGTTGTACCATGAGATTTTTGTGTTTATGCTGAAGCCCTAAGGAATATGTACCCTTGTATTTTTTCCTGGGTCACAGGGACAAAAAAGCAGCAGCAGTTAATAACCCCAACGTGACTCCAGCATCTCAGTGCTGAGAGAACAAGGTCTCCTCACCATGCAAGCAACAGTGGAGAAGCGCATATTGATTTTTCACCATTGCTATCCATCATCAATATTCAAAGGGGAAAAGCAGGTCTCCTAAGAGGCAGTGGGGAAAAATGCTAATAAAAGGGCTCAGGATTGCATTTGCAAATTCCAATACAGAGGTAGATTTTCTGCTGCTGCACAAGTCTGAGGGCTACAAAGCTCAGGGAGACAGAAGAAGCTAATTCACCCTGTAACTCCAGTTACATCACAAAGGAGTTGTAGTCAACTCAGCTTTAAAACATACAAAGTGTGTAACATGAAACTACCTTACCAGGACCAGCAATTTCAACCCTCTCAATGCATTCGTTGGCAGGAATATTTTTTGCTATGTTCTCAGCGATTTCTCTTGGGCTAACCTTCTGTTCCTTAGTTTTGAGCAGTATCTGAAACACAATAAGAAGATCAAGTAAAATGCAATCTTCCAAAGCATTCTGAAGAGTGAAAACGGGAAGTATACACACCGAGACACTGAAAGATCCTCATGATCCTTTAGTTTCTTAATGCAGAGACATACACACAGAAAAAAGTCTCTAGCAAACTTTACATATTAGATCAGCTCTCTCTACACAGTCGAAGTCCAACTAGACCCAACACGTTCACTCCCCTCCGCTAAGGGCAATTAAAGGGTAGCCCCTATGCCAGAAGAAAAATCTTGTCTGCGATTTTTCAACACCTGTTAAGTGGTTTGGCAAACCTGCATTTCTCTAAGCTAGTAAAAAGGGACAAAGTGTTTAAAAATCAACATAGTTGGCACAGTCCTTCACACATCTTCAAAATCCTGTTCATTTGTCTCATGGGTATCCTCAGCTCTGCCAGCATTCAGACTTGAAGTTTTGAACTGTGCCTTCAGTAGATGCTGAGTGTGGTTTCAGAGCGAGCCTACATGATGAAAAGTAACCAAAGCAAACTGCCTCCAGTCCTACCTTAGACTCAAGCTCAATAAATAAACGAACACATAAAATCCAACAACCCAAGCAACCAAAGACAATCCCAACACTGCCCAATTTTCTTCAAAGAGCACCAGAAAAACTCAGCATCGCAAAAATACAATGAATGATAACACTAGAATAGTTTGGGTTGGAAGGGACCCTCAAAAGATCATCTAGTCCAACTCCACAGTTTCTCTGTCCATTCCCAAAGCATCTCCTCACACAGCTTTTTACAAATGTTACAGACACATCCTTTAGGAGTATTCCTGAGCTACCCCAACCCGTCCCTTCCAGCCCCCTACATTAACACTGAATAAAATTACCCCATCAGTTTCCCATTCTTACCATGATGTGTTAGAAAATAATCTACCACCTCGCTCCCATCAAGGCCACAAAGAGCAGGCACCTCCGTCAACTCAGAACTCACACTCACTACTGCCTGTGCTTGCTAGCTTGCAGCCTCCTGCAAAACGTGCCTTCTACTTGAGTTTCAGCTTCTTGCTTACCCTGCTGTACAGCTGATCGGAGCAGGATCCTTACAAGACTGTAAAAGCTTAGAAGAGGCAAGAAAAGACAACCTCTGTAACCTTTAATGCTGCTTGAAGCTCAAACTACAGCAAAAAAATAAATGCAAAACCAGATTAACAGGCATATTCTCATAGTTAACAGGTGTGTTATCTGAATCCTTCCAGAAACAATTGCTGTACTCCTATTACTCTAAGGAGCAAGCAGAGCTCCTGACTCAAACCCTGGGCATTAATATGCTAACGAGCTCCCAGGAAAACAATCTGCATTTGTGAGGGCTGTTTCCACCTCGGTGCATCGCAGTGAGAGGCTGCTGCCTGGCACGTACCAGCGAGGTTGCTGCCTGGCACATCCTGGCGCTGGCCCACAGCGGGGCAATTCCCGCTCCTCTGGCAGCCTCAGCGAGGGGGGTTCCGGCTCTGCACAGGGGATGTCCCAGGGCACCAAGGCTCTGCAGGGAGATGGGCACCACAGCCCAGGCCCTAAAACTTAGGCCAATGGAAAGGAGACAACCTGCTGCTCTCAGAGGGAAATGATCAAGCCGCGTCCCTGGGCTCTGTTGCACGGAGACGCTCTGAGCGTGCGGCCTGAGCGAGTCCTGCCAAGCTCGGGCCCAGCTCACACAGCGCTGCCTTTCCAGGGAACAAACTCTACAGCCAAGCCCGGTACGAGGAACCCTTATTCACCAGTACAGCTGACAGTCTGGAACTCGAAATCCCTGGCTCGAAGGCGACCGTTCAGACACGGAGTTATGCGAACAACGTCGACATTGAGAAGCCAACCTCGCTCGAGAATCCAACCGCAACTTAATTGGGGTAAAGCAGCGGTCAGAAAAATGGCAAAGCTCTGAACGGCCGTGTCAGCACGGTCACCCGGGGCGCTCCTCTGGCTGGAGCCCAGTCACAACCTGCTAACAAGACCAAGAGAGGACGATACGTATTTGTTGGGGCTGTTTCCACCTTGGCGCTTCAGCCCACGAGCCTGCTGGCTGGCACGTATCCGTGCTGCCCGGGAGTCAGGCTCATCGCAGTGGGACAACAGACAGTGCAGCTGCCGACCACAACCCGAGAAAGCAGAATTCGGTGCGTGTCAGTGCGAGTTCAATGTGAAAATCACCGGTCTAACAGATTAATGTAGGTAAAGTGACAACAGAACACTTGAAAAAGGGTTGCTTCCAAGCAGGATCGCAACTCTGGACTTCAGCAGGGCCAACTTTGGCCTTTTCAAGCAATTGCTAGGGGAAACCCCATGGAACAGGGACCTGGAAGGTAAAGGGGCCCAAGGGAGCTGGTCAGTGTTCAAGAACCACTTCTTGCAGGCTCAGGATCAGCGCATCTCAACAGGCAGGAAATCAAGAAAGAGATCCAGGAGACCCGCATGGTTAATCAGG
>NW_009730803.1:0-7086 GCF_000703405.1 Apaloderma vittatum
ATATTATTCTTTATTTAATTTTTCTTTATTCTTTTTTCTTTATTCTTTCTTATTTTTTTTTTAGAGGTTGTCATGTAGGAAGATAAACATTTTTGCAAACCCTTTATTCCCTAGACTGAAACACCTGAAACCCCAGGCAAGGATCTGGGTTTTCCTCACTAGTTCCTTTTGAATTAGTGATCAAGCCGAAATTAAAAATGTAATCATTCCAGGTATATGGCTGTTCATAATCTGGATTCAGGTTTAAAATTTTGATTTCTAAGAAGTAGACCAAACCCTTAGACTTTAATACTGAAACCAGGACACTCATTTCTGGGTCAGTGCTCCAATGAGTAAGTCGTTACTGAAAAGGTGGGCAGCAGTGCCAGTCCAGGAGTGGTGGTAGCATCAAGGTTCCTCAACTGTAATTCCCATTGGAAACCACATCGTTATGCAAAAAGACCATGTTGAGACACAGCAGTATCTGTAAGTTCAGGTGTTAGGGGCTTCACCCAGCTCTTACATTCATGGTGTGGAGCAGCCTTTAACTGGCAACAAACACTTTGGATTCAACAAAGAGCTGGAAGGGAGCTGGGGTGGCAAGAAGTCTAGAATTAATATTAGGATTATGGAGGCCATTATATTTACAAATCTGGTATAGCTTGGTACCAAGGCTGTGCTTGCAGGCGTAATGAACACACTTATTAATTCCTTGTGAGATCCAGGAGTTCCACAGCTGTCTTCTGCATAGATGAAACTGGTTTTGTTAGAGTCAACAAGCTAACTTGAATCAAAGTGTTTGACTGAATTCCTAGTCAGCTTCACAACAAAGCATTTGAGCAATTTTTACAATATTTCAGACGAGAATTTCAGACAGACTCAGAGCTTTCCACAGGCAGCTTCTGCAGTATAGAGTCCAACTGCTGGGCACTATTTTCATGTTTAAATATAATGATTAGTGCCCTCGGTGGCGACTCTGTCCAGAAACTCCTCCAGACAGTTCTGGACATAGAATTGGCTAAACTTTACATGGATAACACACTTGTAGCTAGTCAGTAGAAAGTGCTCCTGCAGTTGAACAATTGATCATGTAGGACAAACATTTGCACGTAACTAAAATCGTTGGGAGGTGGTTTAAACACAGTTTAGAATTATCAATAGCAACAGATTGTTCATGTGCTGGAGTGATCACACAGGACAACTTCATGTTTTAGCAAACGTGTTCTGCCGATGGTAATTCAAACATTTTTAATTACAATAATGAGAAAAAGTAGCAAATTAAGGCTCTAAGTATTTAGCAAGTAGAGAGCCACATTTTATATTCATCATACATCAGAGAGTTTTTTCATTTCATATGCATTCACAGCTGCTTCAGTGAGTAATTTTGAATAGTCACGTGACTGAGTGCGGATATTAGACTTAACAAAGACTTAGAGGCTTTTTTTTGTATAAGGATTTTATTTCAGGAGCAGTATTTATGGTTTCTCATTTAAACTTGGGTGCAACAAAGAAAGCAGAAATGAAGCAAAGAGACTAAATTTTTATGCTTTGCTGGTTTGGTCTCCTGAAGACAAAAATGGCTCTTGAGTCATACAATAATCCAGGCTTTCAGTACTGGTTTTTACACTGTTGTTAAGTGGGAAAAAAATTAATTTAAGTAGAGGTATATGCTTCTAAAGCAAATTTGATCTTGCAGTTGTCTCTTTCAGTGTTTTCTATGGCTCTAAACTGCTATAATCAGCTGACTAAGAATATATGAAAATACAACCATATCAAAATCGTGGAGAGGGACTTGCTCTGGTAACCTCTATCATTTGAGTAGCAGCCCAGGGAACCTTGAGCTTGAAGTGTAATGTTCTTTTCAAAATAATTCAGTAGAAATCCATGAAGAATAGTGTGGTTTTGCTCTGGTTTAGCCTTGAATTCCTTAATCCTCCTCCCTCAATGGCTGTTTTTACACCTCTCCTAACTGTCCCCTACCAACACTCTAAAAGCAGAGTTTTGCTGCAACAAATGCAGAAAATGTTGGTTTCGATGTCTCTGCCTGCCGAAGGCTGTCTGAAAGGTTTTCTGGGCTGGTAGCCTTTATTTTCATGGCTTTGTTAGCTTTCCCTTTATACAAACCAAATGTATCTCATTTCTTTTTTGTCACCAGTGAAATTGTGTTGGACAATCTGTTGGCATCTGCTTCTAAGATGCGACCTCACAGAGCACCACACAGCCACTTGGGCTGCTGCTGGACATTTTGGGTCCAAAACAGCAAAATCCAACTAGTTCTATCCATTCTTAGAAAAGGGCCTAGAGATAGTGCTTGTGTGCACAGGGGGATGACAGTCTTGTTGTTACTGAAGGGCAAGTACAAAGTTTCCAAGAGGATTTGGATATTGACTAGTCAGAGCCACTTTACTGGCATTAATTTTAAAACAGATAACAAAAGTAATTTTAAATATTCCGGAGGTCGTAGCTGAATTTCAAGAAGCATAGAACATTTTTGAAAGACAGACCTCAGCTGCTGACAACTTTGATTTGAAATAAAACCAATCATTCCTACAAATCCTTTCAGCAGAGTAGAAGCATAAATAACTTTACGTTCTTCACTACTCAAATTCATCTTTAGCTTTGTTACATAGATCTCTCCTACATTATTCAGCAGTCTCCCTTTAGCATTGATTCTTCATTTTCAGCTTTTAATTTACCAAGTAATGCTGTTGCATGGATCAGAATGCCATGGCATTTGTAACAATTTTGTATTAATTTATTCACCCATTACAACGTATTATTATTCACCCGTTACAACACATATAAAATCACAAAAGGTTTCATCCTCTAGTCTTCTAATGCTGTTTTTCACCAGGAATATTATAATTTTTCTATGAGATATCCTTGCAAATGGGGAACTTTATTTACAATTCAATCTGGCAAGATTACTCAGAGCCAAAAATAGTCTTGCAATAGGGTATTAAGAAGTACTTTCTGCTTACCAATGAGAGCAATATCCATTGCCTTCATTGGTCACTCTTCCTGGACCACTCCTGGGAGAAGGAAGGATTGTCACGGGCTTTCTTAAAATGGGAAAGGGACCAAGAATTGAGACAGTGTATATAGTTTGGTTTTCATTCCATCAACTAAAATACGAGCATTAAACAAACAAACAGATCCTTAGATCTTCTAATTATGACACTCACCTTAAACACCCTACGCAACCTGCTGCTTGTCGTATCTCACTAGTCACATGATTATTGCTGCTGATTTCTCTTTGTTCAAATCTCAGAATAAGCGGGAGCTTTTAGCCCTGCTCTATGATTCTCTCCGGAGTGAACAGCGATGCAGAGAGCTGTTAGCCTGAGAGATGACAATACCACCATAAACACAGATTTGCTTGCATGAATGTTTGCAGTGTGTGAATAATGTATGTTGTGAATCAAAGGGACTGGGGTGGTTTTTCTTCAAAGTAACATTTGCAAACACTTCCAGCATTATTTATTCAACTTCGCCTACAACGGTTGGTAAACGTTGACTTGTTACCATGCAACTACGGTAAATATTGAATTTGTGTCAGTTTCTTTAACAGTTTAAATTTGCAAGACAATGAGTCAAGTTACATGCTTAACCCAATGACCTGGTCTAGTTTTTAATTTCTTTTCTACCTTTTCTCTGGAAGATGCTATTGTTGGCAAGGAAGACATTCTAAAAGAGTGGTTCCTCTTGTCTCAGTCTTTGCTGCCACATTTTATTCTCTCTGTCTCTCTAAAGGAAAAAAACAAATAGAAAAGGTATTTTGTAAAAGTAATCAATTCATCGCTTTTCCTTTACATTCTTTTCCTATATTCCTTGTCCTTTAAAATATAAGCTCCTCCTGGAAGGGGCTTTATGCTAGCATTTTTTTGAGAAGTGCCAAGTATATTCTTTTTAAAAAGCTGCTTCTGTATAACAAGAAGTTGGTTAAGTGTGATGCAGTCTTCTTTCCTGGTAGCTGCAGCTGACAAATAAGGTCTCCTTCCATCCTCTGTGCCTTCTCACGCAAACAGGCCGATATATCTGAATTTGTTCCCGAGATATAACTGACAACATGGACTACATAAAAGAATTCCTGTGCTCTCTCTTAGTGTTAATTATGTTTTTTCTTAAAATCTCCTTTGAGAATAAGTGATTTAACCCCCAAGCTACCTAGCGCCTCGTAAATTATGCTCACGCCTCACTTTTTGATTATGGTAATGCCACCGATAGCATCAGCACAATAATTAATAGCGGGTTTTGTCAATTTTCTGCTTGACAAAATCCTCCCCAAGCCTTACCTACATCTTACCACATCACACAGGATTACGTTTCTTTCCTTCTCCTTTTAATCTCCTTTCACTTTTCTTGTCTGTATGTGCATATCTCGAGCTTGATTTTCAATGGTGCTTACTTTCTTCATCTCCAAATGAAATAAAAAGAGTTTTCAGAGCTTCAAGGTATCTGCCTTTTTTTCATTTTCAGTATTTAGCAATGCCTTACCAGCAAATCCTTCCCAAAACAAAACAAGGATACTCTGAAATAGTTGGTTTTGCAACTCCACCTTGAAAGAGCCAGTGCACAATAGGTTAAATAAAGCTATTGACAATTTCAGTTTACAGGTGGCAATAGAGAAATTATTAATAGAGAAAACCAGGAAATATCCACAGCAAGACCCCTATTATCTAACAAATTATTTGCTTTCAAAATATATTAAAATCATGCAGATCTTAGCAGGACTGTTTGCAGCACAACACTTACCTGCCTCCTGGCAACACAGTTACACAGGCGAAGTGTGTCTCATTCCACTTGTGATTTTATAACGAGATGTGAGCCTACATTAAAGAGTAACATGTTTGTTTTCTGAGTGATATTCCCCAGGTATTCCAGGATGCCAGGCAGCCTTGCTGTCTGTCTGCTCTATTGTTAGCATCTTTCATAAATCTCCCTCAAACGCAGCTGAATCTTTTCCATTGCAAAGTATCAGGGTTTGATGCTAGGCAGGCATCACATGAATAAAATGGTTAATTACATTGTGGCTTTTTTTGAAAGTCTAAATCAGTTGCTGCTCTGTGAGAGAAGGGTCACCTACGCACCGTAACTACAAAGGGAAGAAGGCATTTCTGCTGTCTGCTCTGTCTCCATTTTGAGTGCAGGCTGCCTGCTGATTATTCTGCATTCACTTCTCTAAAAAGCTTATTAATGTGGTCTAGAGGGAGGCTGTCAGAAATGGCAGACCGAATCAAGGGATTTTCCTTCAACATCCAAATGACACGCTGCAGCGAGAGAATTAAACAGATGACTAACCAGTGCCCTTTTGTCTGCAGATGAAGATGGGATTGCCAACTTGTAAACCAGTGACTGACATTTGGGTGGATTAAATCGTCCTGTTATTGTACTGCTAGTTTCTAATCACTGGTGCTTTCTTGATCTCAAGTGCCTCGGCTGAAAGCCTTCGCAGTTCTCCGAGACTTGTTTGCTGAAACCCTCAGCAGAGCTTTTGCTGTAAACATTTATCCATAGAGAAGTGCTGCTCTGACACTGACTGAGGAGAAGAGTTGGCTTCTAGGTATTTAATTAAAACATTAAGCAGAAAAAGCTTTAATGTCAACATTCACAAGTGCTTTACTATAGCTGTGGGTTGTTATAATTGAGTTTTCCTGTAAATGCTTTCCTCTCCTCCTTCCTTGTCTAAGAGTTGGAATAGCTCGAGGTTCACTTTGCCTCATGCTGTTAGTTGTGGCTCTGAGACTGCGCCCCATGCTGTCATTCTCCAGATTCTTTCAATCTGGTTGTTAGCTTTAATTTCTAAAATCAAGATTGGATGGCAACAAGGGGCTCTAATGAAAAGTGGGAGAAAAAAATGTCATTTGTTAAACAGCATTAAGAGTTTTTTCTGCGCAACAGTGTATAATGTGGTCAAGCTGATTGTGTCCCAATTTTGTAAACTGTCAGACGCTTTTTACCTTTTTACCTTAATTAGTATTAAAAGGCAGAAAGCACTGCTCAGGAATCAAAGGTACCATGACACCTATAGAAGCTTGATCCAGATTTCTATTTGTCATCATTCTGACATTTGTAATTTTTTTTTTAAAAATAGACTGTACTTTCCCATGAACACTGTCATTAAAACTGCATTTAGAAAGTAGATGTCTCACACACTTACTTGTTCCCAGTCAGTTCATCAAGTTAGTACTTACAAGAGTACTGCTTTATTCAAAATAAAAGTCATCTGTATCTGCCAGCTTGTAACTAATAGAAAAATACAAAATAATGCCTCTTCATAACACTTTACTGAATGAGATCTGTAAAGAACATGATTTTCTTCCTGCGCTCTGGGAAATCTCAGTTCTACTACCTCAAATGTTCTATGTATATTGCATCTTCAACATAAAAATTGTCTATGCATATTACATCTTCACCAAAAAAGAAGTTGTTGTACCCTGAAAAAGGTCGGAAGGGAAAGGTTTCACTAATATCTTAAGTCATGGAAACAAATTTTCAAAGGAAAAAAACCCTGAAAGCTGCCATTTCCAGATCGTCTCTGGCATACTGGACACAGAAGTTTGTGGTAGCTAGTTACCTAAATGACAGAAAATTTGTAAAGACACGTTCTGAGCTCTCTATATTTGTAGTTATTCTTGATTTATATTTCAAATCTCACCTCTCTGCCTTTGATAAAGAGAAGTTAAAGGGGGAAGTTCTGGTAGAGAATACTTTAATATTGTCAGCTGTCTGCTCACAAGCATCTTAAAAATAGCCTATTTATATAGTATTTCTCTCTGCTTTGCATGCCCTGCCTAGAAAGGAAAATCAGGTTTAGGCTAGTGCAAAACTGTTGTGTGAAGAGTTGCTAGAGCTCTGGGTTTCTTGCACCTTGGCCTTGCCTTCCCACCCGTGACGGATCGCAGTCGGTAAGAGATCCTCCTTGCTGCTGCCAGGGGCTCTCCCCTTCCCATTCTTGACATAGGGAGGCAAAGGATTTGTACTTCTTCCCAAAGTGCTTACAAAACACAGAGCATTGGTCTATTAAGCAACGCAGAGATGTTTTATAGACATGATATGGATAAGCATGACACGACTAGGGGGCCGGTTAGTTCAGTGGGTTGAGCG
>NW_009730804.1:0-211 GCF_000703405.1 Apaloderma vittatum
CCAGGGGACCGGGCCCTCTGCAGGCGTGGAGCCCCTGTGCCTGTCCCCGATTCTCTCTGCCCTTTTATCCTTGTTAGGAATCATTAAGGAAAATGGTTGTTTTCCAGAGCCAGGGCCGAGGCCAGGGCCATCTGCTCTCCCGGCGCTGCCTAAATCCCCCTGTAACAAATTCATTGGGATTACGCTGCCCTCCCCTTAATCCCGGCCCTTC
>NW_009730805.1:0-205 GCF_000703405.1 Apaloderma vittatum
AGGCAGGCTCGGCCACAGCTGAGGGGATCGAGCCTCCACGGAGCAGCAGAGCCAGTGACCAAGCCCTGGTGGCACAAAGCAACGGGGGAACGCAAAATCCAGCCTTTTCCAGCACGAGGGAGCAGTGCTGACAGGATGGTCCCCAGCGTCGTGGGCCAGCAGAGCAGAGGCGGCCAGGGCCTGCCCCGGCCCCCAGCGCCCGCCG
>NW_009730805.1:298-1269 GCF_000703405.1 Apaloderma vittatum
CATTACACTAATTACAGAAGATAATTAATTTTCTGATTCTTGTTAGACCGTTGCATATTCCAAGAAGAGCGCAGTTCATTATTTCCCCATACGATTATGACCTCCCTTCTCCTGCCAGCCCCGCCTTCAGGATTTTAACACTTTGTCAAGTTGTTTATCATGCAGCCATCGAGCTGTGGCGAAGATGAGGAGGCGCAGGGGCTCCTCTCTTCCTCCCACCCCATTTACAGAGACCACGATTGCTCTGTGCTGCAGAAGCCACCCCTCTGCTTCGCTCCTGTGAACACTCCTTGGCCAAGACATGCTGGCTTTCCAGCAAGACTGAACACCCTTCCTACGGCACCAGCCACACACCACGTGCGAGAGAGACAAGCCAAGGGGACTCGGCACCACCTGGGCACCCACATCTCCCAGAGCCATGTGGGATTTTCAGTGGCTGGGAAGGGCACGGCCGCATCAATGGTAGGAAAGCTCTCTGCTCAGCTGCTTGGAAAACGCCCCCTCCAAGAGTCCGACCTGCTGGTGACTATTAATATGCAGCAGATTGATGATGGTTCTCTCGACGCAGCACTCGTTACCAAACCCAGCCTGCGAGCAAGAACATCTGCAGGATCTCATCCCGCCGCGGGGCTCAGCGTACAGGCATCTACCACCTCTCACGCGCAGATGGCGGAACAAAGACAACCTGGCACCCAGCAGCTCTCGCAACTTCATTGTCCTCGCTCCATCCAGGACCATAAACTGCAGCAGTAAAGCACTTTGCAGCGCTCGCTGGGTGCCCCAGGAGCAGGGGGGCTCACCAGGACTCGCTGGAGGATGCGGGTGAGAGAAATGCAGAGGGCAGAGCAACCCCATGGCTGTGCCTCGGCCTGCCAAGCTGCAGCTCCAAGGCAGCGGGCAGCTCCCGAGCTGCCTCTCACCTTAGACAGGAGGGGGAACCATTTACCTTTTCTCTATGGCCAAATGGCTAC
>NW_009730805.1:1282-3160 GCF_000703405.1 Apaloderma vittatum
GTGGAGATCCTGGCTGCTGGGGACTGGAGGCCGCCCGGCTCTCCAGCCACGCTGTAAATCTGGGTATCAGACAGGTTTTAGCGATAATCAATTGTAATAACGAACATGTATCCCTTGACCAGATAAGTGGAATATTATGCTTTAAGTCCAGCTGCAATTAGCAGGGGCAGATGGATGGGGGCTAAGGCAGCAGAAAGGGCATTTTCCCATCCCATAAGCCAGCCCACAATGCCCTTCCGCTTGCTCCCAACTGACTCCCACCAAAACCCCACGGTTGGCACAATCCGCCTCACCCCACCTCCCTACCAGGGAAGCGCGTTTAACACCGACAGAAGAGGGTTGCTGCTTTTGCCGGGTGAGCCAGAACACGCTGCAGCAGGACACTCGCCGGGTCCGAGAGCACAGCCCTGCACCCGAGGGGCTGGGGCACAGCAGCTGATAACGAACACACCTGCTGTTATAACAGAGAGAACGAATTTTTAAAAGGCGTATAAACCCCCAATGCTTCAAGGCATCAGCTGAGCGTTAAGGAGGATTAGGAGGAAATATCTCCTGTGGAAAGCTTATTCCACATGAATTCCACTGAAGGGATCCTTTCATCTCCCCCTGGAGCATCTCTTCCCCTGGCCTGATGTGCCTTGGCACTTGCTGAGCTCCTGTAATACATTTGCAGGCGGTGATCCGCCCGTAAAGGTTGACAGCTGTCTCTGTTCCGATGCCGCCTCCTGACTGACGGCGAGCTGACAGGCGGCGGGGCGACTCCGTCCCAGCAGGACGGCTCTCCCCGGGAAACAGGCACAGCACCCGACTTTGCGCAGGTGAGACAGGCAGGTGCTCTGCTCCCAGGCTGGGTGGCACGAAGGGGCTGGGAGCAGCACTGTGGGCATTTGCAGCTCAATGTGCAGCCGCTGATACAGCCTCGGGGGGATAATAACTTGCCATGGGCCACCCCCAGCAGCCTTTTCTGCCCAGCACCTCTCAAGTATTCCCCCTACATAGCTGCTCCAGCTGGAAAGCATCATCCCACACCCCAGAATCAGAGGGAAGGAAAGGGTTAAAACGAATGTCATCTCCCCTCTCCTTTGCTTCTGAAAAGAGAGGCACCGAGTGCATTAAAAACTGGGTTAAAAATGGCTCTGCTCTACCTATCTTATCTTCTTTGTACTAAAAGCCCTCAAAGAGCGGCAGGTTTTCACGCAGAATTTTCCCGTCTAATCCCCTTTTGTTAGCTCTGATACTGGCATTGCAATACAAACCTCGTCCAGGCGATTTAGGAGGGATTACACGCCCTCAATCCTACAGCATGTGGGAGAAAAATGTTTCCTCAAATCAAATTTTACACAAACCGGTATTTGAAAATAATCAAAGCGCAAATCCCTGCTGCGGGGATTTCTGACGGGAGGCGAGTGGGGGGTGGGAAGAGGCAGGAGCCTGTACCCCCTGCCCAGCCCCACCATCACCAGGGGCCTGGCACCCTGCCCACTGGCCTCAGCAAGCTCGACTCCAAACTGATATGAACTCGGAGCATGCCAAAAAACAACCTGCACCACAGCCCCCGGCTGGGGAGCACAAGGAATTGTGCAGACACGAGCAAAGGAGGGCTGGAGGAGCTGCTCCCCACCCCCTTACCATGCCACACGAGCTGCAACGGGGCAGAGAGAAGCAGTGCCACCAAAGACAGTCAATAATTCTGGTTTTTACACAGCCAAACGCGCGCTACGGGGCTCTGCACGCGTGGATTTGGCTCAGCTTTCCTGATGAAATATTGCTGGTGCCGCTCCTGTAATATATATGTCACAGATGCAACCTCATTTTATTGATCTCTCCTAGCTGCCGGGATATCCATAGTGGAATTAATACGTCTGTATCGCCGCAAAA
>NW_009730806.1:0-574 GCF_000703405.1 Apaloderma vittatum
CAGTCTCCCTTGGGGTAACTTCTTCCACCCCAGCACTGCTGTTTGCGGAACATCTCTTGGTGTCCAGTTGACTCTTGTTGCAGAGAGTGGCAGGAGAATGTGGAGCTCTGTCTGGGGATGAGTGAGGAGGCCCTGGGAGCTGAAGGGTCACACAAAACAGTTCAATGGGTTTGTGTGTGCTATGGACTTCTTGATGAAAAAGAGGAAGCAGAGGAGGCCTTCTTCACTGAACTGGAGGAAGCCTCATGTCTGCAGGCCCTGGCACTCATGGCAGACATAAACTACCCCAGTATCTGCCCAAGGACAACACTGCAAGCCATGCAGGAACTTTTGGAGCTCATTGGTGACATCTTCCTGTCAGGGGTGACTGAGAAGACAGTAACGGGAGGTGTCCTGTGGGACACTGTGCTTAGAAAGAGGGAAGAGGTGCTCAGGGATCTAAGAGTCAGGGGTGAGCAAGGAGAGTTAAGGTTCTTGAGAGAAGGGAAGAAGGCCAAGAGTAGGAGTCCAGGAGAGCAGGCTTTAGCCTGGTGAAGGAGCTGTTTGGAAATTCCTGTGGGATATGATGCTGAAG
>NW_009730807.1:0-3664 GCF_000703405.1 Apaloderma vittatum
GCAGCTTGGCCGTCCACGAAGACCTTGCACTTCGAAATGCCCCGAAGTCCCAAGTGCCCGTAACATGAAATGCTTTTCCATATACTCTGACAACTCCGTGTGAATGTGTGTCGTGGTTTAACCCCAGCTGGCAGCTAGGCAGCACGCAGCCACTCGCTTTCCCCCCTGGTGAGAATCAGAAGAGTAAAAGTGAGAAAAGTCGTGGGCTGAGATAAAGACAGCTTAACAGGTAAAGCAAAAGCTGTGCGCAAGTAAAGCAAAACAGGGAATTCCTTCACTGCTTCCCATCGGCAGGTGGGTGTTCAGCCATCGCCAGGAGAGCTGGGCTCCATCGCACAGAGTGGTTCCTTGGGAAGACAAACGCCATCACTTCGAACATCCTTGCCTCTTTCTTCTTCCCTCAGCTTTTATTGCTGAGCGTGACGTCATATGGTCTGGGATATCCCTCTGCTCTGGGATATCTCTTTGGTCAGTCGGGGTCAGCTGTCCCAGCTGTGTTCTTTCCCAACCTCTTGTGTGCCCCCAGCCTACTTACTGGTGGGGTGGGGTGAGGAGCAGAAGAGGCCTTGGCTCTGCGTAAGTACTGCTTAGCAATAGCTAAAATGTCCCTGTGTTATCAGACCTGTTTTCAGCACAAATCCAAAACACAGCCCCCTATCAGCTACTGTGAAGAAAATTAATTCTATCCCAGCCCAAACCAGCACAATATGAAAATGCACCATGAATGAATATAGGCCTACTATAGGCCTAAATTTATGAAGCTGATATTGTAAAGCCTACCCAAAATCACTTTTGAATGCACTTTTCACAAAACTGGAATTTCATTGGACTATATAACATTAAAATTCTGAGTATTAATTTAACCTACTACATAAACAAGAATTTCTATAATATCTAAAACCCCAGGATTGTTTGAATTAATAAAATCTAAACTATAAAAACAGTGAGACAAGAAATTTGGAGATTGTATAAATCTTTATTACTAATACTAATACGGATATATAATTCTTAGCTGTGGAGAAACCATTTAGTTAAAGAATACTGGGAAGAAACATGCATTTCAACTCCATTAGAAACACTATGTTCTCTGTACCAAACTCAGAGAAATGTTTGTTTGTTCGTTTCATTCTGTGATCTTCATCATTCTACAGTCTATCACTTTCACTTCTTTTTTTCTGTAGGTATGTCACAATAACATCTTAATGGTAAAGATCACCGGCAAGTGAACTTTCACTTTTCTATATCCTCTGCATAGAGTACAGTGAAAATCACATATGATAATATCTCACATATACCACAATAAGTCAAAGACAATGAAAAATTAATTTCTGAAATTCACAGTAATTTTCTATATTTACATTTTATTATAAACACTGCATTTGTCAGTGGCACAAACTTGCCCAGTTACAAGTATGTGAGAAAATAGTTTTTCTATAAAAAATTCAGAGGAGCACTGTGAGATCAACAAATTCTAGTTAATCTCTCAGAGCCAATTCTAAATCTACTAAAGCTCTCCAACACCTACAAACATGGTTTATTAACAGTTTAATCAATCATATTAATAGCAATTATATAGGAATTAAAAAAATACTAATTGAACAAATCTCATGTTCTGATTTTTTTTTATTCAAGTGTCTTAGAACTAGGATAGCTAGAAGAATCTTTCTACTTATTCAACCATGATGATAGAGCTCGTTTCTACCAGAAATTTCTCTTTGCCCCTCAGAGCACGGCTAATAGTCATCTGCATGAAAAGTAACCATTCTATTAAATCATGCAAAAACATTTACCCAGAAGAGATGGAGCAAAAGGTCAAACTCCAGTTTCCACAGCACATAGGATGTTAAGCCTAAGGAGCAATGCCAGTAGCTATTCTGGCCAACAGACACTTATCTGTGCCTGTCCTTTACATGCCTCAAAGAAACAGCTATTTCACAGATTTAGAACCCTTACTTTTCCTTTTTGTAATTTTTATACATAAATCTCTTAAACTCTAAAAGTCTAGTCCTGAGTCTGTAAACTGCTAAGGCAAAATACAGGTCTACAGAGTGAACAGGTTCATGGTTTCTTGATGTGTCATCTTATTAAAAGACATAAATCAATTTCAATGAAAAGTTATCAGCCTTTATTATTTAGTTCTGATGAAATCATAACGCATGAAATTCTTGTCTTTAAATTCTGAGTGTCACCTTTGCAAAATACTCATTGAAGCAGAACTTTAAGATGATTCTAAATATGAAGTGTATTTTTTTCCCTGTTCCAGAGTGACTTTAACAGAAATTACCCTGGTGACTATTAAACATCATCGATCTTTTAACTTTGTTACATTTCTGTCATATCTAAAGTCTTTGCATCTGAGGTGTATTAGTGCAGGCTGCCAGTTTGTTACCTCCACCTAAGAAGAAAGATAGCTTTGAAATTTAAATGGTTTCTTAACTTTTTTCACTGAATCTCAGGATGCTAGGGGTTGGAAGTTATCTCTGGAGATCGTCTAGTCCAACTCTTCTGCTAGAGTAGGTTACTTTAAAGCAGGTTGCACAGGATGGCCTCCAGGTGGCTTCTGAATGTCTCCAGAGACAGAGATTCCACCACGTCTCTGGGCAGCCTGTTCCAGTGCTCCGAAACCCTCCAAGTAAAGAAGTTTCTCCTCATGTTTAAATGGAATTTCTTACGTTCAAGTTTGTGCCTTTTACCTCTTGTCCTGTCACTGGGCACCACTGAAAAAAAGGCTGGCCCCATCCTCCTGACACCCACCCTTTAAGTATTTATAAGTATTTTCTATGTAATGAAAACTATTTAGTCTTGAGACTTTTGAAGGAGGGAATATTTTAAAACACATCCATAATATTTTCAAAATGTAAAGCTAGTCATTTCTGGGCTGCCTGGGGCTAACACTGAAGTCACTTTGAGTGACCAACGGTGAAGACTGATTTGAAAAGGAATGTGTACAACAGTTTTTGGAAGTCGCTTCTGTCTTTTCTCCCTGAGACGTTAGTATGCCTGTAGTCAGAACCATTAAGGCATTAACTTGTGCTTAGTTCGCAGCTGAGTGCACCAAACAGTTTTCATGTTCTGTATCTTTATCATTTTGGGCCAAAGGCAGATTAAGGTAAAGTTATTTAACAGATTAGAGTCAATTGCTGGAAATTTTGTATCATCTTTCTCAATGTAGTATAATGTCACGGTTTAATTATAAAGGTGCTATTTTCAGTGCAGATAACTGCTAGGCATACTGTGAGATGCAGAGAAAATTTCTAATGCAAAATCGACTTGGCAAGCATATGTTATTAAACAGAGCAATTCTTCTAGGCATTTCAGCTTTAAAAGAATAGCAAATAAATAAATCATAACTTGAGGTTTGGTTAACAAAACCTCCCCTCTCTCCAAGTGATGATTACCTTTCAGCTGACCAATTAAACCACATGACTCAGTAGCAATAAATGGAATGAAAACATATGAATGCAATCTCTGTGTTTATAGGTGTCCTGGGAGAACATTATTAGATTTTGTTACTAGCTCTGAGAGCACTACTGCACTTGTTGCTGAGGTACCATTTAATTCATTTGTCCACCTCTTAAAATCTGTCTCTCTGAAATTGTATTTGATCACTCTGAAACGGCTTGCTTGCATTTCATCTTTGTTTATCCATCATGTCATATATATA
>NW_009730808.1:0-6666 GCF_000703405.1 Apaloderma vittatum
GGAGCCCGGAGCAGAGCCGTGTGCGGTCCGGCCCTGGGAGCTATGGGGCTTTGCTTCCAGCCCTCACGGCCAGTGTCAGGGGGCTTTGTGCGCAGCCTACCCTCGTCCCTAGTGCGAAGTTATTATTGTTACTTATTAGCTCTCTTCCCCCTAAATTTCACAAATAAGCCCCTCTCCCTGCTCAGCTCTGTTATGCCTTTCCAGGGTGGGTGTGTGGCCCTTACTGATTCTGTCCGGCAACATGTAAAAAAAGATAATGATCCTCCTCTGAGAGATTTAAAAAACCCTATCTTTGTCCGGATACATTGTGTTTCCTGTGAAAAGGGAGAGGTGCTTCTGGGTGTCCTGAGGAGGAATTCACCAGTAGTAGGGAAGTGTTGGGGTGGAAAGTACTGGAGTTGGGGTTTTTTTTTTTGTTTTTAAAAAAGGTTACTTTGTTACCTCTAAGGAAAAATATTTCTCCGTTGTGTATCGTGTATCTTTCCAGCTCACAATGGCTTTTGGAATCCAAAACTGTCTATTTCTTGACTTCGTTGTTTGGTTTTTTCTTTTTTTCCTAAAGTACGTTTCCTGTTATCATTTGCAAATGTGATAGAGAACAGGAGTATAAAACGAAGCCCCGCCAAAACCTTTATCCTAGAGAGACCTGTCTTGTTTGAGCGAATAGGGTGTGGGAGAAGGGGGGACAGGGTTGGTAGCCTTTGCCTTGTGTAGCTAAGGTTACATGGATCTTTATTTTCCTCCTTTATAAAGATGGAAGACTGTTTGGCAAAAAAAATGGAAATCACTGTTTCAGAAGCTGAAAAACGGACTGGGAGGAATGCCATGAACATA
Organism: Apaloderma vittatum; assembly: GCF_000703405.1. Taxonomy (NCBI): domain Eukaryota; kingdom Metazoa; phylum Chordata; class Aves; order Trogoniformes; family Trogonidae; genus Apaloderma; species Apaloderma vittatum. Next base: position 835 of record NW_009730808.1, read on the forward strand.
CAAGAAACATACACTGCCTACCTCATTGAGACAAGGTGGGTGATGAGAGCTCACTCAACAGAGTATGTAGATGTGCCATTCTAAACAGATCCTCCCTCCTTCGACCCCTAAAAATATTCAGATATGGTTGATGAGAAGATTATGATTTGTTATGTGATTGTTAACCTAATCGGGAGGATCTTTTCCTGTGAAAACTTGGTATCTGATCTTCATTTCAATACTAATGCTGGTGTTGTGCTGTGTGCCGTAATTCTTAGTTTGGAGTTAGGTGGAAAAATGTCTTCTTGAAAGACGCTGCTTTAATGTAGTGTCAGCAGCTGCTTGGTGATTTCTTAAACAAGGGTTGGATAAATCTACCTACTTACATATGAGGCTGAATGGGCAGTTTGTGTGTGAGAGAGGTTGTGGTCTAAAGTTATGGTTAGGCTTGTTTGAGATCAAAAGGAAGTAAAGAAGTCTCATGTCTTGTGTCATGTGGTCAAAATTTACCACTCCACTAATATTTGAAGTGTTTTGCTTGATCTGGTCACCACATACTCTTTGTAGGTGCAGTGAGGGTTAGGGTTAATTAACTGTTTCCTTCCTTCATACTAGCTTGGACTTTCACTGGAGAGCTTACTGTTTTCAGTCTTCTTGTGTTAGCAAGATTAATAACATAAGTATGGTAAACACACTTGGTATGACGAAGACAACTTGCAATTTTAAGTATAGAATAGTGAAAAAAGCTTTAAAATCTCTTCTAACTTATTGTTACTTCCCAGACAGTCACAGATGACTCTTATTATGCAGGATAATGTTACCCAGCTGATGAAAGAATTTCAAAATTAGACTTTATTAGGAATTTTGTCTCTCTTTATATTAACCTTTGGGCCTTGCCTTGGGAATGATCTACTGTACAGATAAAACCTTCTGAAACAAAGCAGTTGCATTTTGCAAAGGCTCTGACGAGTTCAAATTGTAATGCTATAGTAGGAGTCTTCTAGTTAGTGGTTAAAACGTTCATAGCTTCCTTAACTCATGAAGGGACACACCAGTTGCAACACTGACTGCAGACTTATTTTGGGATACATTTACTGTTTTTGCCAAACTTAAAGAATAAAATCTAAAATAGTTGTACATTATATTTCTCAAATATTGTAGCTCTTTAACAGTTCCTCAGATACTTAAAAAATACTTCTCCAGTGTATTGATACTAAAGACTAAATCTTTTCATGTGAGTGGTGTTATTTTTCCTTTAATGGTATTTCTGAAGAAAGAGAAGAAAACCAGAATCATTGGTGTCTAACTGATGTGAAACGTACTCTGAAGGCATCTTTATGCAGCCCCAGCACATGCTGACTGCATCTTCTTTCCCATCATCCGTACATGACTTTAGAGTCTCTCCTGCCGGTCTTTCCCAGTGGTTTTTTCATGGTGGCAAAACTGTATCTTGCTGCCCAGGTTTCTATATTTCATTGAGATTTATTCTGTGGTCAGCAAATACCAAGACCAATTACATGTTTGTCACAGAACTATTGAAAACGTGAGTTTGTCACATCTCTCGTAAAATAAATTCTCTATTCCTTTTGCTGAGAAGGCAAAATTTCTTGCATAAATATAATTGGTGGCTGTTAAATGTGCTTCCTGAATAGCTGTAGGTGGGCTTCACAGCAATTTGTCTGTGGGTAATAGGATATTCTGTAGCTGAAGAATAAAGCTCAGTTTATAGTAATATAAAAGGAAGACCGCTTAATAAGAGTTGCATTATGTTTATATGAAGTGAGGTTCCATCGTTACTGCTATCTAGGATTTAATTTCAATTTGAATTGAGGAATCACATCTGGGCAAGAGACATAAGATGGATGCAATTACAACTGCTGTATATTTGTGCATAATAGGAACTGAGTACCTAAACTGTTAACACATTAGTTTCACTAGGGCTGATGAAACTGTATTCAAAATGCAAGTGATAGTGTTGCTTCCTTTTTCTTTTTAAAAAAGGAAAACAAATCTACAAAAGTCACATAAAAATGTGACAACAGTAATAAGTGATACGTTGATATAGATCTATTTCTTTGAGACAAAACAAACTGCTGCTACAGACTGCAGAGTCTCAGCAAATTCCGAAAGTTATGCTTTCTGAAAGCATCCCATTTATTCTTGGTTTACACCTTTCTGCATTAGCTAATTAGACTTCTGTGGTGAGCTATTTCTGTTCGATTAGTCTTGAAGTCAGTTTGTTTCACGGCTTCCATTAAACTATGCAGTTATTTAAAAATAACTTAGTTTTTATATTCTCCCTGTGAGCACAGAGGAACACTTCCAGCTCTTTGTGGGAAGTGGCATTAAGACAACTGCAAATTCTTACATCTTGAGATGTAAGTGCTCAGCATACGCCTTGCTTTCCATAGGGGAAATTGCAAATGTCCAGGACCTCACTTAAATTCAGAATTGGTTGCTTAGAAATTTAGGCAACTCTGTCTTATACCAGGGTCTACATGAAACTACAGAAAGTAGTATAGTATAAACCCTGGAATTTGACTCCTGGTCTTGTAGACCTTGTTTTTCATGACAGAGGTGAAATTTAATCGAAATGCAGAGCACCTGTAAGTGCTCTGTGTCGATGGATTTTTGATTATACTATATACCATATACTTTTTTTCCTGCCTGTTCTTGAAGAAATTAAGTAGTAGTAGGACACTTCCATTTAGTTAACTTTGCTTCAGTCCCTGCTGACTTTCACATCTTTAGCCTGGTCCTCCTGGTCATGCAATATGGTGACTGGAGTGTGGCTTTTTGTTTTTAAACGTGGTTTTAGGAAAAAGCACGCTGTCTGCTTAATAGTAGGATCCCTGTTTTCCAGCCCTACAAGTCTTTTCTTCCTTTTGAAGTAATTTGGCAGGGTAGCTCAGTATATTTCCTTGTTACTCCCCGAGCGTGGCTCGGGATGTTACTAACAGTATTTCTGCCTTCAGTATTTGGAAAGTTTTCAGTTGGTTAAATTTGTGATAACCTACTTCTCCCTTGAGACCTTGGATTGCCCATCCGAAGTGTCAGGACTTCAAAGACAAGTTTCTGTGAGAGAAATTAACTGGGAAATCAGTAGCCAGCCGGGTCACGGTTCAGTGGTAGCAATGCCCCGCTGTGAGACTTCAGCAGCAGTTTTTCCTTTGTTGAGTTTTGTTTTGAGTTCCTTTCCTGAAGTCTCCAGTTCCACGTAAGAGTCCAGGCATGGGTTTCCTGGGGAGAGGCGCAGAACGAGTGCCTGTATGTTGTCTTCTGATAAAACACCAAAATGCAGGTTTTGGTCACTGAGAATCAGGAATACTTGTCTGCTCCCTCCAGAGGAGGTATTGGTGGGGCAGGGGGGAAAGAGGGAAGTCTCCGAATTCAGCATGAGCTTTAAATAGGGGAGAGTCAAGAGGTGAAAGCAGGTGGAGGAGTTGGAAACTTTCAACTTACTGCTGATTTTTACTTAATTGATGCTATTAATCATTAACCTGCCTAGCAGATGTATATTTTAGTTAAATATGGTGAACTGGGTGTGCTGGTTTTGGCTGGGATGGAGTTAATTTTCTCCATAGTAGCTGATATGGGGCTGTGTTTTGGATTTTTGCTGAAAACAGTGTTGATAGCACAAGAATGTTTTAGTTATTGCTGAGTAAGGCTTACACAGAGTCAAGGCCTTTCCTGCCTCACACCCCACCAGTGAGTGGGCTGGAGGAGCACAAGAAGTTGGGAGGGGGCACAGACGGGACAGCTGACCCCAGCTGACCAAAGGGACGTTCCAGACCATATGGTATCATGCCCAGCATATAAAGCTGGAGGCTGAAGAAGGAAGGGAGATGTTCAGAGTGATGCTGTTTGTCTTCCTGAGTAACCGTGACACGTGATGGAGCCCTGTGTTCCTGGAGATGGCTGAGCACCTGCCTGCTGATGGGAAGCGGTGAATGAGTTGTTTTGCTTTGCTTGCATGTGTGGCTTTTGCCCTCCTTATTAAACTGCCTTTATCTCAACCCGTGGATTTTCTCACTTTTACCCTTCCGATTCCCTCCTCCATCCTATTGCAGTGGGGGAGTGAGCAAGCAGCTGTTTGGGGTTTAGTTGCCTGGAGTTAAGCCACAATGCTGGGTGATAGTATGAAAAAAGAATCACCTGGCTGTGAAAAATCCTCTGGCGAGAGAACTGCCTCATTGCCGTACAGCTTGCCAGGTACCTTTCCATGTCTTACAAAGCACATAGACATATTGCTCTTCTGTCTGAGAGGCCTAAATACAGAGACCATTTCTAAATAGCTAATGGAAAAAGTTGCCCAGCCCTCTGAAGTGGCATTACTCTACACAGAGAGTGAACCTTGTCCGCTGAAGAGGAGTAGAAAAGTCACTTCTTGTACATGGGGAGGGTCAAAGGCTGAAGGCAAAGTTACTGCTTCTGCAATTGAAGAGGTGATTGCTTTTACAAGGAAATAAACTGATGTATTTCCTTCTTGTCTGATTTAATATTTTCCAGTCATTCCTCTTCTTATTGCGTTCAGAATTGTTTAATGGCTCGTTTAAGATAATTAGTTTTAAATGGGCAATGGGAAGAGGTTAATTAGATGGACTGAAGTTTTCACATTTGCACTTTGAATCAAGGCAAATGAACGTGACTTTTGGAGTAATGTAATCTTCTCATCACTGATGATAACATCAGTTATGAATGTAAAAGCTGAAGGTTTCAATTTTGTCTTTTAAGTTTTTTTTCAGGCAGGTTGGTTCATTAAATGAATAAGTTGCATTGTTAAGACTGTACTTAGAGGGGAAACATATGGTTTTCCTGAATGAAGACTGTGCAAGTATTATATTGTGTTTAAAAACCAAAACAAATTGAGAAGTTTGACTGAATGTCAACAAGTGATTATAATCTTAATTGAAACAGGTCTGCAGTGCTTGCATTTAATGGTGGAGTTCATAATGTGGTCTAAAAAATTAGATGGTAATGAAGGTATTAAGTGTAATGAGTACCTTTGTGGATTTCTACTTCCTTTCTGGAATGGGGTTCCTGGGGAGAAACGCTCTTGTAATTGGTGATATTTTATGGTCTCATATGTAACCAAGTGGGGACACATTTTTGGTAAGATTAAAAAAAAAATTTCTGATCTTGGTTGCCTGTCCCAAATCCGTTCATACGGTTCAAACTCTTTTTACCTTTTTTAAAAGGCAGTGGTCTGGGTGCAGGCTCATAGTCAATGGCTTTACAGTACTTTCCCACCACAGCTTTGCAAAGAACTTTGCTACTCCCTTGCTTTTACCCAACTCTGCAGTGTTGTGTGCTCTAGAGCCAGAATTTGGCTGGTTTTACTTTATCAAAGCCTGAGTGTAAGGAGAAATTTTAAACCCAGTATTAATAATTTCAAGAAGTGTCTTAAATTTATACAAGTGGATTAGTTAAGGCTAGCTTCTTGTTGGGTGCTGCACAGCTGCGCTCCTGAAACATTGTCTTCCTCCTTGGATGGTTTCACAGCCCGTTTGAAGAACGACTGGAGGAGGAGCTGCTTTTGGCAGAGGCAGCAGGGATGTTGCCCTTGCAGAGGAGGGGCAGTGCAGTGGCAGACTCTTGCCGAGGTGCAGCTGTTGGGGTGCAGCTTTTGACAATGGGATGGTGGGCAAAGAATATCCAGGTGTTTTTCTGGACAAGTGTCTTGTCTGCCTGCTTTGCTGTCACATTTCCTCCCTTTAGCTGTTGTCTCCCTTAACTGCTTTTCCCCCCAAACAAGAACTGTGTTGTGTAAAGGTAAAAGCTATAACTACAACCAAAAAAGGCAGTGTTTGCACTTAGAATCGTAGAATCATAGAACAACTCAGGTTGGAAAAG
>NW_009730809.1:0-1261 GCF_000703405.1 Apaloderma vittatum
TACATATATATAAAATAAACCTACTGCAGCAAGGCTGGCTGTTCCAGTGATTGCAGTAAGAGTCTCAGAGTCACAGTTGTCACCCCAGATCCATCACATAATACGTGTTTTACACTTCTGTTTCTGTTTAAACCCCGTACATGCACACACACAGAGACCCATCGCACTGTGCACACTCGCAGCCATACCCCCTGGGTGTTTTTCCCTCGGCTGCACTGTTTTCATTTCTGTGTTTCTCAAAAAGTCTTTGATATTCCAGAAGGTTAATCCACATACAGCTTTCAAGAGTGGAGCCCATCTGTCACTAAGAGATATAAGACCATAGTGGCAGCCGTAGGGCACCAAACATGATGATCCCACCCAGTGTTCTGGGTGCAGACACCTGCAGAAGAGCACAAGAGCAAGTGTAGGACTCATCTTCCAGTATTGTTCCAGAGTCTAACTGTTGTGGGCTTTGGGACTTCCTTAGCTGGACTAACAGTGGTCATCCCCTACCAGCACATCATCTTTAGATTGCAATTAAGAAAAAAAAATAATTATGTCTTTTCAAAAGGAAGCTGAGAGAAGCAGCATCCTCTTGGAAGGACAGACTGGTACTCACCCCTCTGCATGAGGATGAAGGAGAACAACTGAGCTATACATCCAAAGCTGACCCTGAAAGATGCAAAGCCCTCGAGGCACACCAGCTCTTGCTCAGTTTTTCTCCATCTACCCAGGGAAATCTGAAACGCAGGGGTACTGCCCTCTTTCTAGCGAGACGAGCAGGCCCAGTAGGGAAGAAGAGGCTCAAAGGGGAGAGTGTTGTTTCCCAGGAGGCTGGAAACCATTTCCCACAAGTAGCACAGCTGTTAATGATCTGCTTCTTTGGTCTCTGAATATATAATATAAAAGATCCTCTAGAGACACGGCAGGAGCAAGGGGTTGATGTGTGACCCGGTCAAAGCTAGCAGTGCAGAAAGCAAAAGGAGGGTCAGTAACAAATCACAGCACTTTAAAGAAATAGAGTAAAATACTCCAGGGCTAACCCTGCCTGCTCTGCTTAGTCCTCCTGCAGCTTCTCCACGGCTGTGACCCCTTGAGTTCCCCAGCTTGGAAGGATGGGCTTTACTAACATGAATAATACAAAACCTTCAACCGGCACCTCCTTTCTTCAGTAATGCAGAAAAAATTTGGGCTAGAAGAGTTTGCCTGGCCATGGCATAGGAAAAATGGTTAGTATGGGGCAAACATGGCCAACTGCATCCTAGGATGTATCAAGAGA
>NW_009730810.1:0-3230 GCF_000703405.1 Apaloderma vittatum
CCTGGAGTGCTTTGGCCTCCTTGGCCACCTCCTGGGAAGGAAAGATGCTTCTCATGGTGCCTGGCCTCTGCTGGCTTGCAAGAATAAATTTGCTTGCTTCTGGTGCTCTTTGCAGCCCCTTCCCTTGAGCGCTTTAGGAGAGTAAAGGTTTGTAACCAAGACTCTCTAGAGCTCCCCAGGGGCTCCCTTGGTCGCCAGGGAAGGGCTGGAGGAGCGGGGCTGAGCCTGACGGGCAGGGTTTGGAGGTGGGAGCAGGGTGTGAGATGCAGAGAGGGCTGGGGGCAGAAAGCAGAGCGAGTCTCAAGCAGCAGCCGCTTCCCTCTGTCCCTGCAGAAGTGACAGGCACGTACAGGGACCTCTGGGCAAGTACAGGGACCTCTGGGAATGACAGAAGGAAATCCAGAGGAAGGGGTGGGAGCAGCTGTCCCCTACTCCTTCCCCTGGATTTCCTTCTGTCCTTCCTGATTTGAGCTGAGAACTGGGTTTACAGCCTGCTTGAAGATGAGAAGGGCTGAAAAACATCTGCAATGTGCAAGTTCCCTTCCCAAGTCTTTCTTCCAGGAGTAGCTGGCACTGTGCAAGAGGTTGAGCTGAGGAGCTGATTCCTAAAGTTCAGGCATATGGTTTTTAATTTTTAAAAATCTTCAGTGGCAAAAGATTTGAAAGAAGTTTTATTTGATGTGAACTGCTTCTTAGACCAAAAAAAAACAAAAAAGAAAACCTGAAAAACTTAACTTTGGATTGGCATGACTACACTCTCGTAATTGTTCTTGATTAATTATTATTTTTATTTATGCACTCCATGACAGCTCTTCCCAAGACTTCCTCGTGAGCACTTACATTCCTGGCTACACCTGCTTTCCTAACCTCCCTGCTGACTACTCATTAAAACCCCAGCTACTCAACCATTTATTAACACTTGAACTATGTGTGAGTGGGAGTTTATGAAAGTGTGAGCCCATTTATGTTTGTACCCATAAACAGTGTGCCTTCTGCTTGCTTGTGAAGATAATCATCTTTTCTGCTTCTCAATGAGTGTGACTGACTCAGTCCTGCCTGAAATGGTTGTTTTCAGAAACTCCACAGAAAAACCCACCTGGTTTCCACTAAGGACCTTGTCTGCTCTTGCTGGCCTTGAAGCAAGCGGGTAAGTCTGCACCAGCCCTCCACTGCTCGTGGATCCCACTCCAGGTGCAGAAATGCTCCTCTCCTGAGATGTGGGGCTGTTCAGCCTGGAAAGGAGATGGCTGAGAGGGGACCTTAGGAATGGAGAGAAATATCTGAGGGGTGGGGGTCAAGGGGAAGGGGACAATCTCTGCTCAGTGGTGCCCAGCAATAGAACAAGGAATGATGGGTTTGAGTTAGAACATGGGAAGTTGCACCTCAGTGTGAGGAGAAACTTGTTGGCTGTGCGGGTGCCGGAGCCCTGGCCCAGGCTGCCCAGAGAGGATGTGGAGTCTCCTTGGGACCTACTCCCTTCATCATCCTCGTAGCTCTCCATTGGAGAGCTACGAGGATGATGAAGGGACTTGAACCAGAGAGGGTGTGGAGTCTCCTGCTCTGGAGACTTTCCAACCCGCCTGGACGCGTTCCTGTGGGGCTGCCCTGGGTGACCCTGCTCTGGCAGGGGGTGGCACTGGATCATCTCTAGAGCTCCCTTCCAACCCCCAACATTCTGTGATTCTACATACCTTCTACCCCTTGGAAGTCGAACGCCTGGCCCTGGGGACAGTCCATGGTCCTTTTTGGAAGAAAAAATGTTAAGTTTCACAGTCACACTTTTGGAGCCCGTGGAGGGACCTGATGCTCCTGTGATGCACGAGGTGTGAGGGCTCCTAAGAGGAACAGGGCTGTACCAGACACAGGCTTTGAGTAAAGCTGGTGCTATGGAGCTGAGTACCCCTCTTCTGCCTTCTAAGCCTTGGCCAGAGACCTAGTGCCACCCCATCACAGCATTACTGGAGATCAAGAAATAAATGGAGGGGATGGTTCTGCTCAGATGCTTGTGGCCTTGGTCTTGCAGTAGGTGTATGCTAGAAGCAGCCAGTGCTCACCCAGTGGCAGGGCCAGTGGGTGACTGGTTTTCTGTGCCTCCTTCCACACAGGATCTGAGCTAGGTAGGCTGTCTTGGGTCCCCTCGGCTCTGTTAAAACATTTATTTCTGTGAGCCATCGCTCTTGCTTGCGGTTAGTGTTTGAGGGGTCAATGCAGGAGCACGCTGCTCACAGCCCTTTCTGCAGAGCCAGCCTGACACCTGTCTCTGCCCAGGGGCTCAGGAGTTGCCATGTGTCACCTCTGCTCCCACCCTGCAGCTCTCGGATCATTCCCTCCTGCTGCTCTGGTTTGACTTGGCCACTTTGAACCTGGGCGAGGGTGCTCATCCTCCTCGAAAAGCGAGAAACGGTGCAGCAGAGCATGGAAAATTGATGACATGCTTGTTTGGTGCAGTCGGATGGCAATAAAGGCCTGAGCTCATTCATATCCTGCTGGGGACTTGTTTTCCTTCTGTGGTTATTTGTCAAATGCTAATGAGCGGAAGCAATTTGCTCCTCTAGCTTTGAGAGCAGGAGATGGGGAGGGGACTGGGGAGGGAGAAGGCCACCTGCATGGGGGCCTGGTGGGTATAACTATCTGCTTTTTTTTTTTTTTTTTTTCCCCTCTCTTGAAAGCCGTTGTTTTAACGGCTGGGATTGCCTTGTTCCCAGAAAGCAGTTCTCTGGTGCTACCCTTCTTCCTCTTGAGGTTGTCACCGATGCCTGTGAGCAGCGATGCAGCTGCCTTGGGGTAGTGTGAGCCAGGGCTCGGTGCCTCCCCAGGGGCAGATATTCCTATTTACATGTGGTCGTGCCCGTGGTGTATCACATGCTCTTTCTAGCAGAGTGCACCTGTCTCTTACTAAAACCTTGTTGTCTGGTTGTACTCTGCTTGGGGAACATGGATGGCAAGATGCAACCAAGCACTCTTGTGCTCCTCAGCACCCAAGGACTACAACACGGAGCAATCGCTTACGGCAGCGCTGGTCTGCTGTGCTCTGGGTGATCACTGGCCACAGAGTTGACTGAGTTCTGCCACCAGTGTTTATCTTAGGTCAGAGCCTGGCAGACCCTGATAAATCAGCATGTAAAGAAACATATTTTTCTTAAAGTGCTATAATGAGTGATACAGAAAACTCGAGTGTGGCTGTTTGAACTTGGGCTGATAGGGAAGTTCTCCTGCCCCTCTGCTCTGCC
>NW_009730811.1:0-260 GCF_000703405.1 Apaloderma vittatum
TTTTACCTTTCTGAAAGCTCTGTCTGCTAAACTAGCCTAGGTCTGCTCCTGCCTCTTGTGGCCTCTCCAGTGAACATCTCACTACCAGCAGCTCCTTTTCCCCCACCTTAGCCAGGAGGCTTTGACTCCACAGCCTCAACTCTTCCAAAATCCCACCACCTTTTCAGACTTGTCCCTCTCTTCGATCCCCCATCCTCCTGCACAGTGTGCCCTCACGGTCTTCTTGAGCCAGACCCCATCTCCCCTCCATCTCTCCTCCT
>NW_009730811.1:350-2542 GCF_000703405.1 Apaloderma vittatum
TCCTCACGGCTCCAACAAGCCCGCTCCGCTCCCTTCTCCAACCTCTCCTAAGCCCACAGGTTCCACCACCCACCTCCCATTCCACCAACCTCCTGTTAATTACACAGACTCCCACCACCGCCTCTGCTCTGCATCAGCAGAGCTGTCACCCAGCAGCCTCCTCCCACAGCTGGATGTGCTGCTCTTCCCTCCACTTTTTCTGACAGTGCCAAACACCAGGATCAGCTCAGGGACAGCCCTCTGCACCCCGCGTCGGAGCTTCTTGGGCAGAAGAGGGGACACATCCAGCTCCCTCCTTCCCTCCCAAGCCAATGGGCACCGATGTCTGAAACCGAGCAGAAGGCGCCTGACAACCCGCCAAAGCTCCAGCTCTGCCATCTGTGCCAAGGTCACAGGAACACGGGAGCTGCCAGACTGGATCCGACCCTCACCCGCATCATCTGGTGCCCCATCTCCCAGGAGCAGCCCTGCTGCAGCGAGGAGAGAGGGGCTCTGCAGAGACCAGTTAGGAGGAAACGTCTTCCAAAGAGCACTGAGCACCAGACGAGGCTGGCTGCGGAGAACGTGGCGTCTCTGTCACCAGGGATGTTGGAACCGACGGTGCAGACGTCTTGTCATGAGCAGTTCAGGCACAGGGAACCGGACCAGTCGCCTCGCAAGCTCCTTCCCAGCCGCGCTTTGCACAGCTCCTTGCTCCCAGGGGTTGGAAGGCGTTGCTGGGATGGAGCGGGACCATCTATGTTCATCCCTTCCCAAAATCCTGGGTTTAATTTCCACCGTAATGGTGCCAGACAGCACACCTGCTACATGGCTCTCATCTTTTCAAAATATTCTGGCAGGTGCCGGGTGCCAAGGTATTGCTGAATCACAGAAGTGTCTGCAAGGGAGGATGCAACACGCACCTCGTGCCTTAACGGCCTCCCCCCGTCCTGCGTCATCCTCGCTGCTCCCATCTCCCTCCTCCCACCACCCTGTCCAAATCCCCTGGCCTGCACATAAAACCAGTCACTTCTGCCGCACCCTTCTGGGCCGGGCAGAGGAACAGCCGGCATCCTGCCCTACAGCCTGAAACGTGCTGAGAAACAGAGCTCCCCCCGACTGACAACGTCCCCTTTGCTGTCCCACCAAGGATCATGCCGTTAGAGCTGTCCGTGTTTCTATGGCATTCCCTTCAACTCTTTGCAGATTGCCTGCTGCCTTTTTTTTAAACCTGGTGCCAGAACCTGGGCACAATGTTCGACCAGGACCTCCAGCAGTGCTGGGAGGAAACACCCGTACACCATCTGTATCGCCATGTCCTGAGGATGATCTTTGTCACAGTGACAGCACAACAATATTTATACTCAGTTAGCCTGTTCAGAGGCAAAGGTTTCCATATGCCATAGAGATTATATACATTGATACAATCCCCCTGGTGTTATTCCTACAGGAACAGGAGACATCTAAAACAGAGCAGGATGGAGACTCGGATCCAATGCCTGGTGGCCAGGAAGGGCTCAAACCCTGCCAGATCTCTTCAGCCACCATGGCTCAAAGGGCAACCGATGAAGAATGAGATCAAGAAACCAGAAGTCCCTGGTGTTTAGAGACAGCCACCACTGAAACGCACCCCACACACCTTTAGGTGTCTCTTCTCAGCCAGTTTGCTCCACAATTACACTGCGCTTCACTGTGCCATGTGCTATCTAACGCAGACAGAAGGTGACAGCTCACCCGCCCGTGGGAGGGTGGCGGCTGGGTGCCCGGTGCCATGTAGGGCTCCGGGAGCAGGGACGGAACAGGGACATGGAGCTTGTGCAACCCTGACCCGGGGCAGGTGCCCGGGGACAGGAGCAAGTTGGTCTCTTACCAGTACTTCTATGAGTCACGCTCACACTACAAATATTATGGCAACGAACATCTGGCTTAAATCAACAAAAAGCCATGAGAGGCGAAGCAACAGCTGCACTGGAAGGCAGTCCCGAGTCAGGGAACTTTCCACTGCTGGCTGGTCCCTAGCGAGAAGTTCAGGGTGGAGCCCAGGAACGGAAAAGCAGCCTGAGCCGTGCCTGGATGGATGCTCCGCTGCGCTCCTCCACACCCACGCGGCATCAACGCTTCCCTGCCAGCTGGCTGTGGAGGCAAAGACTTTGCTGCAAGGGGACACTTGGCAGCATCTGCTGTCCCACCTGGGTTTGAAGGTACTCATCAAC
>NW_009730812.1:0-255 GCF_000703405.1 Apaloderma vittatum
TTTCCAGGAGACCTTCCCTCATCTCCATGGCACGAGACCTGGTTGGTGCTGGCGCCATGTGCGATGAGGAGCAGGGCTCTACCAGAGGCTTTCAGTCAGTCAGCCCTGCTTTGCAGCACTGGGTTTGAGCAGGGATTCAAGTCAGGGTTCCACTTTGTTCCGTGAAACCACTGTGAATGCAGACAGGCATGTCAGGTTCAGCAAGGGGATGGGGAGCCACTCTTATAGTTCCAGGGTGCTATACATCTCACTCAA
>NW_009730812.1:286-574 GCF_000703405.1 Apaloderma vittatum
AGGGACTGCACACACTAGTGTTCTCCCCTCCAGCAGCAGGCACCATCTGAACAGACACAGTTTTCCCTTCAGAAAGTGCCCGCTCTTGGGAGAGACTGATCTGGAAAGGAAAATCCCTGAGAAGAATTGATTCTAATTAGCTCAAACCTGGACAGAGTTCCATTATTTTCCTGAAAAGTCACCAGACACAGCTGAGAGCAGTGAGGTCAAGCACAGTTCAAGGTTTCAATACCCCTGCTTCTAGCCCAGGACACACTTGGCTTATTTATCCAACCCATCAGTATTTCT
>NW_009730813.1:0-249 GCF_000703405.1 Apaloderma vittatum
GGGCGTGTGGAAACCCTCGAATAAACGTTTTGATTTTAATTCCCCCCTCTGGGATTTAATCTGCTCCCTCTATACTTTTGTTTTTAATTTTTTTTTCTTCTTTTTTCTCTCCCTTGCAGTTACCCTGCTGGACTCCCGGTCGGTTCAGGGGGAGCTGGGCTGGATAGCAAGCCCCCTGGAAGGAGGGGGAAGTTGGAAATCAAGGGCAAAAGGGGTGATGAGGAACTCTCAGGGAGTCCTAATGGCTCC
>NW_009730813.1:302-23442 GCF_000703405.1 Apaloderma vittatum
CTCTTTGTTGCAGAAACTCTATACTCCCTTCGGATAGTTGTGTCATGGAAGAAGTAGAAACCAAAAGGGTAGAAAAGAGGTTTTGGGATTAGGGGATTGGTTGAGGTACCGGGGGGGGGGCTTCGGTGCCTCCTTAAAAACCGAAATACCAGCAAGAAACGCGATCCGGCGACTGAACTGGTGTTCTTGACCGGGATTGTTCTGTCCCGACTGGGAGATGTCCAGGGCAGTTGCTGTTGTGTTTCTGGGTGGAGGCGCAGGGATCGATACACGAGACAAACCTTTCAGCACGACGGGGCAGTTGTCCCGTTTCAGGGTGTAAAACATCCCACGCTTTGCTCTCTGAACAGACAGACTGAAGCATCCTGGTGCTCGATGGCGATTCCTTGGAGTTTCGTCTTCCATGCTTTCCAAAGAGACAATTCTCAGAGAAGATTGCTTGAATTCACTGCCCGGTGGTGATGTCATGGCACTGGGAATCTCTGTTTGCACGGCTGGGGCTGGGGCTTCTGATTAGGAAGCTGCAGGCAAGGTATCTCTGCTAATTTAGCTTAATATTAGTGACTGAGCACCTCGCTGCTCGCTCGTCTGTGCCCCATCCTGCAGGGTGCCCAGGGCCTTTGTGGGAAACTCCTGAGAGCGCTGGGATTTGGAGTTGGTGAGGTCTGATGGAGGCTGTGCTTCACTTGGGGATTCTTATTTTTTCTTTTAACAAGCAATTAAAAAAGGTTTTGCTTTCCTGAAGCGAACAATTTCAGAAAAATGCTAGCAATGCACTCTAAACATTTTATATATATATATTAAAAAAGTACCTTAAATGTTTTTGATATTAAATGAGTAAATCAGCTTAGTATGCTTAAGCAGAAGCAACTAAGTCGAACCAGCTGGAAATTAAAAGTGCTGAAAGATCAGGACCTGTGCACAACAAAGCACTGGATTCTTCAGGAAACCTACAAATTTACTTCTTTTTTTTTTTTTTTGTGTGCGTGCATCTATACGTGTACGTTCTCACTCGTAATTAGAAGAAGCCGAGCTAAGGAACCAGCAGCGAGTGGAAGGAATCCGAGGCTGTTGGCTGGTGATGCATTATGCATGAGCTCTGAACAATCATAACGTGGGGAGAACACAACGGAGGGGAATTGTTTTGCTCCCCCATTGTCGTTCTGGGTGAACTTGACAACGCTCCTGCCTTGTGCTGTGCCTGAGCGTGCTGTGCTCTCCTCAAAACTCGGGTTTTTTTCTGTAGTTTTTTTTTCTTTTTTTCTTGAGAACAGGGCAGTGATTGACAGGGCTTTGGCAGTGCCTCCTGACGGTGTGGGCTTCCTCGGTTGTCCTCTACCCTGGGAAGGTCGATTAACGAGACAGGGTCCTTCACGCAGCTCTCTAAGGGATGTCCATGTCATATATTAAAGCATGACCTAAACCAAGTTTTAATAAGTGGGTAGTAGCACTGATGACGCTCAGGGGACGGGTGTATAGTGTGAGAAGCAGTTGGATCCCCCCTTTTCTCCCTGTGCTGTCTCTGAAAGCGCCGTGCGAGCCTGAGGGGGGAACGTGTGCTCTCCTTGTGGACGTGACTCCTTTCACTAAACCCACATACGCGTGTTCTATTTTTAAGCCGGTAGTGAAAAATTTAAGAGTACATAGTCTGTCTCTGAGATGTAGTGCTTGGAAAGCGTTTATTTTAACTTCACATGCTGCGGATTTATTTCAAGCAACAGAAATGTAACTCCTTCGTCTTCCTGGGAAGATTTTATTCTTCAGTGCTAGTTTTTCTTCAACTGTGTGTGCCTTATTGTCTGTAAAAAAGGGTGATGTGTTTTTTTTTTTTTTTCTAGATCTATATACCACGCAGCTCCCGAGGTGTGAGGGTTGAGTGGATAAGAAGGGCTGGAGATAAACGTAGTCATTTAGCAGTGACTAGAAGTAATCAAATATACAGTAGCCCTGGAGGAATTAATGAATTGCATTATAAATGCAATTAATGATTTACTCTTGCATTTCACAGTTGAAAAGCAGGTTTTGTGTCCAGAATATTTTACCCTGTGTCATTAAACCGTGGGAAGAGTTGAATTAAAGAAGTTTAATTTCAGCTTGAAAGCAAAAAGTTCCAGCTTTGACCACGGAGTCAAGAGTCACAAATCCTTCCCAGAGGCTGGAAATTCGGGGCTGTTGTGATTTTTTTTTTTTTCAGCTCTGGCAGCAGGACACGCTTAGGTGTGTTTTATGTAAGGGATGAGAACCCCAGCTCTGGAGACAAGGGCGTGTTGAGAACATGATCTGGAAGTCGCTGAATCCCGTCGCGGTCTGTCCGTTGACCTCGGCGGTCTCTCGGTTGAATCCTTTTAGCGGCATCCTCCATTGTGTACATGCACTAAAGGAAATCCCATCGACAAGTATTATTTCCCTCTGCTTCTTCCTTTCTCCCGTGCCACACACGACCCAGGTGGCGCAGACAGGCTGAAGATAAGCGGAATGGAAAGTGATGGATCATAAAGACAATACTGTAACAACAAACTAGGTCTGTGGCAGCTGTAAATTAAACAACTCTGTCTTCTTGCTAACGCCACGTTAGGCTTTATATTGATAGATGATTTTTTAAGGTGGATTTTTTTTTTTCCTTTCTTTTTTGTGTGTGTGTGGAAAGGAGTGACGTGTTGAGTATTGATTTCTCCCCTCCTTCATTTTAGTTTGCAGTTATCTCTAGGCAGCAAATAAAATACTATTCTTTCTGCTCCTAGTGACTCACGGTGCTAACTACTGTCGTTCTATAAATGGATTCAGCGAAGTTTTAAGTAAAAATCACTTACGTAAGAGCAGTCCTTGCGAGAAGACTGCAGGATATTACACAAGAAGCTCCTTAATGTTAACAAGTCTTCTGTTTGTCAAAGCCATGGCCTCAGTAGTTCTGAAAAGCACTTCTAGGAGGGATCTTTAAAGTTGCTACTATTTTCCAAGGGTAATTTCATTTGCCTCATTGTCTGGGCTTCAAACTAAGACAGTATATCATTGCCTAATATATTGGTTTTTTAAGAAAGATTTTTCTGTTACTGTGGGGTTTTTTAAAATTTTTTTTTCCCCTTCCCTAATGGCCCTACATCCCCCTCTCGCCCCACCAGGAGAGTGCTGTGATAAACTTCCTTCTTTCTATGATAATCCTTAAAACAACTATTTTTCTAAACCGTTGGTTATGCGTGCGTTGCTTTCCCAAGCTCGTCATGCTGAACTGCTGAATTACGGGAAAAATACTTTCCTTGCATTGCACGTGGTCTTGTCGTTTCATAATTCTGTTGCTTGGTTGTTTGGTGCTTCTGAAGATGCCCGAGCTTGATCTGAGGGGTTTAAGAGTCGTGGAGCACGCCAGGACCTTGGTAGCAGTCCCGTGGGCTGAACTGCAGCACAACTCAGTGCTTGGATTGGTTCAGGGGGCTTGAAAACACGTGCTTGCTCCTCGAGGTGTTACTTGATTTGGAGCTCGTCTCTCCTGAGCGGATTCTTCTTTTAACGTCCAAGTAGTTGAGGTCCTGGCTATGAGGGTTTTTTTTTGTTTGTTTAAATAAGATCTCCACACTGGTTGTGGCAACACATTCTCTACAAAGCTCTGTTGTTCCTTTTTAATACTGATGGGTTTTTCTTCCCCTTTCCCTCTTGGCAGTGGGAGGAGGTAAGCATTATGGATGAGAAGAACACTCCGATCCGCACCTATCAAGTGTGCAACGTGATGGAGCCCAGTCAGAATAATTGGTTACGAACTGATTGGATTCCCCGTGAGGGGGCTCAGAGGGTTTATATTGAAATCAAGTTCACGCTAAGAGACTGCAACAGCCTGCCAGGCGTCATGGGAACTTGCAAAGAGACTTTCAACCTTTACTACTACGAATCGAACAACGATAAGGAGCGTTTCATCCGAGAGAGCCAGTTTGCCAAGATCGACACCATCGCCGCTGACGAGAGCTTCACCCAGGTGGACATCGGCGACAGGATCATGAAGCTGAACACAGAGATACGGGACGTGGGGCCGCTGAGCAAGAAGGGGTTTTACTTGGCTTTCCAGGACGTCGGTGCCTGCATTGCTTTGGTGTCCGTTCGTGTCTTCTACAAGAAGTGCCCGCTGACGGTGCGAAACCTGGCGCAGTTTCCAGACACCATCACTGGGGCCGATACGTCCTCCTTGGTGGAGGTTCGCGGCTCCTGTGTCAACAACTCGGAAGAGAAGGATGTGCCAAAAATGTACTGCGGGGCAGATGGCGAGTGGCTGGTGCCCATTGGCAACTGCCTGTGCAACGCTGGCTACGAAGAACGCAACGGCGAATGCCAAGGTAGGACGAGCCATATTGTACTCTTCATTAGGGCTTAGTCGAATGCGTAATTGAGTCAGAGATGAGAGGAGATGGAGTGAAGCCAGTAATTAGCAGCCCCTGTGGGATGCGGTGGGACAGAGAGGGGTTAATGAAGAAGTCCGATAGCTGCAGGTGGCGAGGGTGAGAATCGTCTAATGCAAAACAAACGACACTGCTGTAAGAGGCAGAAGGCAAAACACATTTTCGAGCAGGCGCCTAAATTTGAGTTGGCTCACGATAGTCACCAAAATGTGAACGGCTGCAAAACAACGCGGTTGAGCTCCCGGTGTTTAAAGAGGCAAATCTTTCAAGCTTTATCTGAGGCGAACTTTGTGAAGCACGGGAAATTCTGACAAAGTCTCCTTGGCATAACGCAGTTGGGGTAAAAACCAGTCGGGGAGGGGGGAGCAGGAGTTGTAGCTGGATTACTTTCCCTGCTTTGGGAAGGGGAAGTCTTTGGTGTTTTACTTGTTGCAAATTTTTAGCGCTAAATACCCTTTGATATTTGACACTGCAGCCTTTGTTAAATATTTTCATTTCTCAGAGGGTCTCTATTGTCTGCTTAATAATAGAGGTGCTAGGATACTCTTAGAAATGCTAAAAGTCTCCACCCCACCCTCCCACACACACCATCCTGTGTGCTGCAGAATTAGGGATTAAAGTTTGTATAAAAGAGAGATTAGCCTAAAAAGAAAAAAAAACCTCAATACCTACGTTCTCTTCACCTCCCCTGGCTGGAAAAAGAAGTTGTAAAAGGTTAGGGAAGGAGAGAAGAGAGTTCATAAATAAAACATCTTTAGCCTCGGCTTCTAAACTCTTGCTCACATAAGCATGAATTCAGATCGAGCTTAAATGGATTCTTGCACAGGTCAGTGGGCTTAATTTTGCTGGGTGCTGAATTGAAGGTGCTCAGTTCCTTAGTGGGTTTGGAACCTTGTTTTTTAGAAAATGGTTCTTTGGAGCCAGATGACTTTGCTCCATGTCTTCTTGGTGTGATTTTCACTATGTCATTTTTTTTCATTTTGAGACTGAGAACTTGCTGAGCAAGTAACTGACTGCCTTTGTGTTAGACTCCTAAGAGAACAGGGTCTTTTGAATGTCCTACTTGAGTTCTTTTAAGTGATAATTTACAGTGAAGTTCATTATCGTGCATTGAAATTAAGCTTTGGCACGAAAGAAGCGCTAAGTATAAACCTCGGCCTTAATTTTTAGTGGTTTCGTTGGATGGGAAAAGCTTAAATGTGCCGTGTCGGCAACAGGATTACCATGGCCTGTGGAGAGAACCGAAAGACGGGCAGCATGATGACAGGGCATCCTGTCTGGGGTAAATGACTGGGTTTGGTTTTTGTTGTTGTCTTTTTTTATAATTTTTTTTTTTTTTTTTGGAACCCTGTGACATGTTTTATTGCACGGAGATTATTCTGCCTTCTGAAGGCCTGCTAGGTCAGTCCTGGGTCGCTCTCTCGTTGACACAAATCTACTACTTTTTGATGTCAGTGGCCCAGATGTGATGAGCTCATTGCCTGACAAATTTTGTGCTGTTCAAGGGAAATCTCTCGAGGTTTTGCTGGTGGGCACTGCTGATATTTGTTGTGGTGGTGTTGAACTAGATCTCGGGGATGAAGGTCGCTCTCGCCTTCACCCGTCGAGGCTTGGGCTCGGGATACCCAGTGCTCTGCCTCCCAAGTGAAAGGAAGATCAGGAGATGCCGTATTTACACAGGAGACGGAAACGTTCTGACTCTTGGGCTCTCTGGGGTGAAGTCGGCCTGGATTAGTCATTTTGAGAGGATTCGAGCCAGCACGGCGTTTTAAAGCGCTAAACCCATTTCACCAGCAGTTATTTGTGGTTTCCTTCTCTCACATTTGCTGTTTTCCAGCCAGAACAGCTGACTGGGAACCTCCTCTTCATGAAGTTTTGAAGTTTACCAGAACGATGCTCTGTGGTTTCCAGTGAGACCTTGAAAGCAGTTTGGCCTTTGACACTGCTGAAGGAGACCTTCCTCTCTTTCTTTCCCTGCTTTTAACTTCGTAGTTCAGCAAATGTTCTGCTCCAGCAGGTTTTCAGAGGGGAGGAGGAGGAAGATGAAGCGAGGAGGATTCCTGTGGTTTTGATACAGAGGGTAGGGAGGGTGCTGGGCTGGGACGGGTGAGCAGGTTCCACCTCAGCTGTTTTTCAATAGGTTGGCTGTGGCGGGACAAATACAAGGAAAGGTCAGAGGTTGTCCTCTTGCTCATCTATCTTCCCCCTGTAATCCTGGGGTCGCAGTTAGGATTGATTAAGATCTTAAATGTTTGACAAAAGCTCGGTGGGCAGCAGAAGTGGAAGCCAGCGGGTTGGGGCTTCGCGCTTGTTGGGAGATCCACGGGAGGGGTTGGAGCTCCCTGAGATGGCTGAGCTGGTGCTTCGGTTGCCCTGAACGCTGCTTCAAGTTCACTCAACCTTCTGATTTTTAAATAATGCCTTTTCCTTGAGCTGCTTTTGCTTAATTTCTGATGTCCGCGTGGGAAGCGTAATAGGAAGCCACTTCACATCTTAAGTGGTTCCTGGAGTGGGAGTTAATGACTCTCTGACCTTGAACAGGATTTTTAAAAAATTGTGTTGGTGGCACGGAGGTGTTTGAATATGGTGACAAAAGCCTGTCCTTCCTCTGACTGCTGGACTTTGTCAGGTTTTTTTCCAGCTGTCTTTATTGATGGAGTTTTCTTACTGAACATCTATATGTGCATATATGTATGTATGTAAAAACTCAGGGCAGGAAAGGCAGGGAGCCAAGTGTTTAATCCATATTTATTTGGGAAGCTTTGCAGGTGTGACACAGGAGTGGTCCTGATCAGTAGAAATACGAGCTGAGCACCGATTCTCTGCTTACAGCCGAATTTGTAGCTGTGAGCTGGATGCTAAGTGCAAAAGCCAACTTGCTGTTGCTTTTTCTTGTTGCTATTTAATATACTACTATTTGCTGGCAACACTCTTTATTGCGATTAAACTTAATGGCTGTCTATTTAGGAGAACATAAATGTGGAGTATCGTTGGTGGAACATGGCTATCCCAACCAGTGACAGATCTCGAGGCTAAAGTAATTAGTGCTTTAGGGCAAAGTTGAGACATAAAAGTAATTTCAAACTTCGGTTGTATGCATCATTGTTATGCAAATTGTTTTGTTACACATTATATTAATGTGGTTTGGGTTTAGCTATGATTTCCTTCTGATAAAACACATATCTTCTTAAAGGAGGAGGGGGGAAAACAAGCAGCAAGGGAGGAAAGACAGATTAAAGAAGCAATAGACTGTAGCCATCTGTGATGATTTTGATGCTGTGAAATTACAAATCTCAATTTTAGACCTGCCATTTAGTATAAATATGTGAGACAGTTGAGATTTCTACTGCGATATTGTAAAGGTTATGAGAGCCAACAGCTTTGTCTTCATCTACGCTTGCTTTTCGGAGTTGCGAATCGGCCAATTGGCAGAAAATCCAGTGTCACGTAAAATATGGCTCAGTCCTGGTTTCATGTCGCTGCTGTTTTTAGAATTTTCCCTTCGAACTTTGATAAGAGCATCCCTAAGAAGTAGTAATTTGAATGATAAGATTCTTTTTATCTCGGAGGCTTTGAAGAGTGCCTGTGATCATTGAGAGAAGCAGCTCAGTTTACATCAGAAGGGTGCAGTCTAATTATATTTTTTTTCTGTGATAACATTTTTTTGGATGGTGGGTTCTGTGTAGGGTTGGGGAAGTGAAGTAATTTGTGTGTACTTTCTCATTTTAGTCATAGACAATTTTTTTTTGTCAGAATAACACTGCGGAACAGTCTGGCTGCACAAAAGGGTAATCAGAAGGCTGACTAAGACTGCACAGACTTGAGATTTCAGAAGGATTTTTTTTTTTTCCCAGGTTGATTATTTTTGGGGGGGGATGGAGGAAGGCACAGACTCAACATGTTACATTTTAGAAGGAGCTGAGAAGACGGGAGGTAGCAGGAGGGGCATGGGAGCTGTACTGAAACACAATCTGTCTGAACCAAATTTAGTTGGTTCTCTGCTGAAGGACAGATTTGATTTCTTGTGGAGCTCAATAGATCTTCCAAAGCTTGCTCCCTCTGTGATTTTTTGGACCGCCTGGTGCATTTCTAAACCTCTCACGGCAGGTTCTCTATTGCTTTCCTCCTCCCTGGCTCCCTGGTCAAGCTATGATTGTCAAGCAGTTCTCCTTTCATGTACCTCTGGGAGAAAGCCTGGGATTGCTTCCTTCTGAATTCCTGACACAATTTCTCCCTGTACACAGGGGAGCAATATCTGGTCCTTTATTCTGCATGTTACTAGTAAAAAAAACCAAACCAAAACCCAAACAAAAAAAACCCTGAAAACCCCAGACCCTACAGTCTTCACAATCAAAGCCAGATGAGCTGTTCTGAGGAAGAGTATGAATTTCATGACAGGTTTGGATAAACTTCTGTGGGGTGTATAGATCATCTTCAGGTTTTTGTGAATGTTTTCTGAAAAAAAAGAAACAAAACTTTGCAGACGGCTCATCTTGTGCGGGATGACTTCAGTATTTAGATCTCGGCTGGGTGAGGGTTATTATCTGTCTAATAATATGCTCCGCTGAACCTCGGTCGTTACTGAGTGATTAAAGGGATGCTTCAGTCTTTTGAGGGTGCATCAAAAAGCCCCCTCAAACTTGGGAGATAAATATCTTATCTGGTGTCCTTCCATTATGCCACATCCTTTTGATATGTTGCAGGAGCAGGTGAGGTCACTGCAGTTTTGTGAATCAGAGACAATTAACACTCCCACGACTAAATGGCCACTGTATGAATATTCAGAGCCCGCTTCACCTCCCTGGGAAGCGAGCCTGTTGGTTCCCTTCTCTTTCCTCCCGCTGGAGACTACGGAAGCTCTCTTCCCCCTGCAAGGGGATTGGCAGCTGTCGGCCCCTTTGCCTTTTGCGTGCAGCAAATTCCTCATTTACATCTTGTGTATCCACCCTCATGCAAAGCAGCACACCCATTTCCCCCTTTCACAAGGGAGATAAGAGCTTCCTTTGGAAACGCCAGCCAAGATCTCCCTTCTGATTATGCAGAGCTTAAAGATTTGGATTTTATGCAAATGGATTCTTTTTTTTTTATTATTATTTTTTTTTTTAATCTCTTTGTCTAAGAGATAGTGTAATATTTGCACATTATGCTCCCATGTCTGGAGGTCTCCTCTCGACTGTGACATCGTTGCTCTTTCCCCAATCTCTGGAGCCCACTTGCTCGCTTCAGGTGGGTGTGTGGAAACGTACTGGGCTTGGAAACCCTGATCTTGCTCGTAAAACAGCAGCAGGAGCTGCTGGACAGAGCCAGTTGTGGCACCACAGACCCTTGGGTGTCACCTCCTCTAGATGTTCACCGTTGGCCGCAAAGCCCTTCCATAGCTACAGCCCCACCTGGAGGAATGCCCGTCTTCAGGAGGTGGCACCTCCTCGTGCTGTAAGTGTGTGTGAAAAGAAACCCACGACATTTTAAGGCGTTTTCCCCGTGCTGAGCTGACCTGCTCAGCCCTGGTGGAGGGTCTTTCGCTTTGGTTGGCCTGCCAGCAGCTGTGGCCTTGGCCCACGGCTGTAGTTTGGGGAAAAGGGGCTGGTAGCGCTTGGGTAAACATGCACAAACGACCTGCTGTCTTTTTTTATCGAAAGAAAATAATCTGTGAGAAAAAATCTGCTTTCTTAAGCCTCATGATTACACAAGAAACCATACTTTATTTTTGGTTTGAGTGGCTTTCTTTTCTTTTTAACTTTTCTTTATTTCAACTTTACTTAAAATTGCCTTTGGCTTGAATTAAAGCTGAGGCTCATTAAATGCTCCCAAAACACAGGCTTGTTCAGAACGGATTTGTTGAAAGGTTTATTGATATAAGTTAGAACACATGCTGCATAAATGTACTGTATTTCTTTAAAGTACTGTTTTTCATTTTGTGTCTTTATAAATCACTGGTATGAAATTGGGACCCTGGTCGTGTTTGGGCTACATCCTATAAGAAAACAGAAGGAAAACCAAGGTTGTGGGGGGGTTTTTCGTTTTTGTTGGCTGTCCAATTAGTGTTTAACTTGAAGGTAATTTCACAGGGGTAGTAAACTGCGCAGTGTGAAACCTGGCGGTGTAATTAAATGGAGGAAAGGCTCTTTAAAACAACAAAGGAACGTGCAAAAACTTTGCTTTTGTCCTAATAGTCACCCAGAAGGGGAGGTCATGCTGTTTAAAGTACAATATGCATGGGCTATTAAGGTTTGGAAAAAACCAAAACCCAAACCCCAACAGGCTCTACTGTACGGTGGGTATTTGCTTTGGCTCATTTAGCCATGGATGCCTAGAGAAAACTCGCTTTGCTGCTCGGCTTTTTTATTTTTTGCTTAGGTAGGTGGGTTTAAATCTCACTTGAAGGCATCTCTAAAATGAAGTTAATCTCTAGAAAGGCACTGGAAGAGGTGGGCTGGGAAACAGGCTCAGTCTAATGTCCAAGCTGCAAAATAGCTTCTCCCCCCTCGTCACCGTTCTCTAACGAGTTGCGCGCTGCTGAAAGCGGTGTTTGAACTAAGGGAATCGATAACTGTTGCTCGTATCTGCGAATCCTTTGCGGAGCCCCAGTACAAAGCTGCAGTGCAGTGTCTTAATTACCCAGATAATCCTGTTTGCTTGTATTTTTAAACTATGGAGCGCTGGGTAATTATTCAATTCTTAATAGAAGGCAAATGGCAATGTAAACAATAATTAGGATGTTAGACTAATGCGCTTCAAAGCAAATTGGATTTTTTTTTTCTTCATACCGTTCAGCATGAAGTCCCATAAAGCCAACGATACGGTGGCAGGGAAACAAGTTCCACTTGGTTCCTACTTTCTGGTGTGATCTCTTCGTGCCTTGTTTCTGTGAATAAGTCTGCTCTGGTGATGCTGCCTGCTCCGGAGCCACCAACGCTGCTTTAGTCTCGGAAATAGAGATGTACTCGAAAGGAAATTCAAGTTTCTGGCTCTTTGAAAGCAGGATAAGATGTTTTGGATCAGAGCTATGACTTGCCTCCCTTAGCTTGGGGAGTACTGCTTTTCACAGCTTGTCCCTGGTTCTGCCAGAAGCATGATGTGAAGTCCAGAAATTTAATTTTTAACTACATCTTTGAGAAGCAGTGGTGGGGGAAGTCTGTGGAACACTTCACGAGGTTATGGCTGACTTATTTATATTTTTTTTTTACATGAACACAGGCCATCTTTAATATAAAGTGTGCACTTAAAGGGTGTGGATTTTCTTGTTTTAAATCCCAGAGGCTTTATGCCAGGCCGCATTTTAATAGCATTAATTAAGGAGTCTGTCTTTCCATACATCAAACATCCCTGTCTGGGGAGCTGAAGAATACTGACCAGCCCTTCTGTGAACTTGGTGCTCCATTTGTTTTCAGTTTTAAGTGTTTTCTGCAGTTGAAAAAGACATCGCTGCTTTGAAAACACTTCCTTTTTGAAGTGTCCAGGCTGGCAATGACTGGAGCAGCCACTGGGCAAATTAACATGTGAAAAGGACTGGATCAATACCTTCTCTGGGGCTGGGCAGCACTTGCTGGGGGGTCTGGCCAGCTGCAGCCCCCCCTCCCCGCCCGGCATGGGTTGCATCAAGCTGCAACAGCTTGATCCAGTGCCCGGGCTCCTTCAAGGCTGGCACTTCGAAAATGGGTTTGAGGGGAATTGATAGCTTTGGGGAAGATCAGGCAGCTCGTGTGATGATGGAGAGGATTAGAAGGAAAGCGGAGGGAGAAGCAGGGGATCAGTTGTAGGGCACGAGTTGCCTGAACTCCTCTTCAGATGCTGGAGGACTTGGTTTTGTTGTGCTTAGCCGGCATGTGCAAAAGGTTTCTTTGGGCTTTTTCAAGAGAGGAGTAAACACAAATTAAGAGGAGGGTGTGTGGGTAGTCCTTGCTGCTTCCCAGAAGTGCTCGGGGGCAGTGGCTGCTGGATAGGGATAGCAGGAGATGCGTAGATACAGCTGTGTTTACTGACAAACCGAAGAAGGTGGTTCTGGTTTCCCAAGCGCAGCCCCAGCCTACGCGCCTGCAAACCTGCGGCGGCACCTGGGAGCCCCGGGTGGGATGTTCTCCCCTGCCCTTGGTTTTCTGGTTGCCTGTCCTCTGAGGAAGGGCTCTTTGGGCAGTGCTCGATGCCTGTGACACAGCCTTTCCACTCCTCCTTGGGAGCAGGGTGAGAATTGAAGGTTCCTCGCGGGTCCATCAAATGTTAAAATGACAAATGATCGTAGCAGTCAAAATTGCACCGGAGCCACTCTGAAAACAGGGATGATTTCTGAAGAGGCATCCTGTGGTCTCGTGCACCAGAGATGCTAGAAGATAGCTGAATTCTGTTGCTGTTTCTTTTTCAGTGGCTTCAGTGTTTGCATCTTGCACATCTGCCAGCCTCCCCTGAATCTCTGAAGTACCGTAACACAGTTATTAGGTTGACACATTTTGTCCACTTGTAATTAGTTCTTGGATTTCCTCATTTATTTTTTGTGGTGATCAGAAGCATCCAGGGTAGAGCTAATAAGACAGCTGAAATCAGGACCGAGTCCCTGTATGCACTCCACCTGCTCATTAATCAAGGACTCTGCAGTTAATGAGAGTACTTTCCAGGTAATATTTAATCTCGGCGTAGCAATAGTTACACTTAATGTGAAAGAACTTTTTTTTTGTTGTTGTTGCAGGTTGTTTGAAGTCGTTCCCATGGCACGTTAGACACTTGTGCTAATCCCAGACATGGCTCTGTCAGGCTGACCCAAGTTTGTACTACTTCTGAAAATCCACGCGGGGTTCAAATACTCGCTAATCGCCTGCGAGACTATTTCCGTCCTTTTTGCCTGAATCTGCCCATGTGCAGATCCTTTATCGGTTTAGTTGACTCAGCTGAAGGTTCCTGGTGGCTCTTTGAAGATGTGCACTTGGTACCCGGCTTTAACGCACCTCAAATTAATGTACTTGGTAACCTTGAATTCAACACACCCAGTAGCTTGGGAAAGTGAGCTCAAAGGGCTGTGGGCACTGTGAAAGCACCCGGTTGCAGGTTTAGGATAGAGAAAGCGCTTTAATTTGTGGAAGGAGAACCCAATCCACCTACAGTCGCTTGCGGTGGAGTGGCATTGCCAAGGCACAGAGGCTGAAGGAGGTGCCACTGTGGGGTTGAGCCAGCGCTGCCGGGAACTGCTCTTGTCCTGACAGGAATGGTGCAGTCCCAAGAGCTGATCCTGACCTTGGGGAGTACAGCGTCTCCTTCTCCTTGGGCTGCACGGGAACAGGGACTGCGTCCAGCTGGTCCTTTTGGTCCAAGATGGACTGTACTCAGGGTATGAGAGCGTGGAGAAGCAGGCCTGCTCTTTTTTTTTGGTTTGGTTGCACGTTGGTTTGTCCTTGCACACAGTGAGAAGGTCCCCGTAGCTCGAACTTGCGCTGGGTTGTTAGCAGCGGCCAGCTTGCTGTGGGGAAGAAGTTCTGCCCACCAGATTGCTTCTTTAAAGGTCTTCTCCTCTTCCTTGTGGTTGCACATTCAGCTCCCCTTCTGCAATGGTAGCCTGAGCTGTCTGTACACCTCTGTTTAAAGCTGGAGTTAAAACCGTACTGTAGCAGAGTGAAGGGGAGGCGTTCTTCCATGGGGTTGTTGAGCTCTTTGAGAATGCCAAGCGGCAAAGTTAACTCTTGTGCAAACACCGCCTTTTGTTTGACTTTGTAGTTTGCCCTTTGAAATACATACTTGTGTCGATCAGCAAGTCTCCCTTCCGGAGTTCTGGCTGACCCTGGACAAACAAAATGTGACTGTGCAATTATGAAAAGGTGAGGCCTTCGTTTTAACAAATGCTGAGTAATTGCTATTCCCTCCGTCGTAAATGACGGCGAGCTGCCCTTCAGCCCAGCGAAATAACCAGGAAGGTGCTTGCTTGGAAGGAATAACTTCAGAAATTTGCAATCGGTCAGAAGTATTGTGTCACGGGGACGTGTGGGTAGGGTGAAGAAAAAAGTTGCCCGTCTCGGCTTAGAGCGCAAGAACCTTGCTTGAGCTTTAAAATGCAATTAGGTCAAATATTACACCTGTGTCACTTGGACAAAGTTAGTTTGAGGAGGACAGAATTTGCCCATTGTAAAACAGTCTGAAGCAAATACGAAGTGTGGTAGCTTGACAACTTCCCTAGCACTTTTTCTGGTGGAAGAAGGATTGGAGTTCCTCTGCTCTCCACTGTAGTGCTGGCAGGAATCAGGACAAAAAGGCTCTCTGAATTTCCCATGAGTTTTTCCACAGTTTGGAGATTTGGACTTGGTCGGTGCCACTGTCCTGATCGATTCTGTACAGGGAAGTTACCTGTTCTTCAGAACAGGCCAGAGAATGTTCAGAATAATTAATTTTATCGAGCTTTTCTAACGCTCCATAGAGATACCACCAAGACAGCCCAGTGCTGATTCGACTTGCCGCCTCTTTCTGCATTAGCTTGCGATTCCTATATCTTCATTCAGGCTGTGTGTGATTTCTCAAAGTAAATTGT
The DNA here is from genome assembly GCF_000703405.1 of Apaloderma vittatum. Classification (NCBI taxonomy): domain Eukaryota; kingdom Metazoa; phylum Chordata; class Aves; order Trogoniformes; family Trogonidae; genus Apaloderma; species Apaloderma vittatum. The sequence goes on from NW_009730813.1 coordinate 15,189, forward strand.
TTATTGCCCTGAGCTCAGCGTCATGAATCTTGCAAGCAGAACTTCGATAACAAATAAGTACACGTGATAAGGGGAAATAAATTCTCTTTGAGAGCACTTTGCAATTTGTTCCTCGGAGGTTTTTCAGAAAGTAGTGGAATCTGTTTTACCCGTTCACATCAACGGGCACATTTTGGCCTCATTCCAGAAGGAAATAATTGAAATACTAGGTGGTATTTTATTTATATTTCTTTAAACTAGTGCAGACCTTGATGGATGGATTTGTAGCCCCTGTGCAGGCTTAAGAGGCTGAGGCATCCCTTCAGCTTATGTTAGCACTTGCTGTCCAGCTCGCTGGAACAAGTTCAAAGTTTGGACTTGCTTAGAGTTAAAGATATCTTGAAATGTCTCTCACTGCTCTTCTTTAACCAGAGGCTTGTAGAAGTTGACTGTAGGGATGGAACCTGGTAATAGGTGAGGAAATAACGGGCTTAAATTGCAAAAAGAGAAGATGGGGCTAGACCTGAGAGGGGCGAAGGGGGAAGAGATTTGCGATCAGAGATCTGTGGTGCCAGATTGCCCAGGGCTGTGGGGGAGATCTCTGCTTTGGCAGATTTTCAGAATAAGTCACTTAGGCATTAAGTACAGGTTATCCTCCTGCTTGGCAGGGGAATAGACTGACTGAGGTCACCTCCCGCCTCATCTCTTGCGGTAAATGCTCTTGCAGAGTTGCCGTGGCATCGCCGTTGCCTTCCAGGTGGAAGGTAGCTCTTGAGGTCTGCCCTAGGAATAGAGACTTGCTCCTGCTCATTCCTGACCTCTTTGTCCCCAGGAGATCTCTTGACTGCTGGCGCTCCTGCCCTGCGTTCCAGCCTTCCAGTTAACTTCCCAGCTACCTTCAGCTGACCAGAACCCTCTTGGGTACCTCTCGATCAGTTTGTTCCAGTCCTCTGCAGAGCCAGAGGGATGCTGAATGAGCCGTGGCTTTTCCAGAGGATGGTGGTTCTCCAGAGGAGGTTCGCAGCTTCGTTTTAGTGCCTTCAGTGTCCCCTCCTCACATGAGCCCCTGGGCAGGGATACGGTACGGCTCGAGGAGCTCGAGCAGAAATGCTGCTCTCTGGGTTTTGAGATGTGCCAAACTTAGCCCAGCTCATCACCAAGGCGGCCTCCCTTGTGTAGATGGAAACTTCTTAGCATCCAGGTTGGCGTTAACGTGCAGCACACGTGCTCGCTCCCAACCTGAATAAAGAGGGACCTGCTCAGGTGCAGCCCTTATATCTGCTGGGATGTGGAGAAGGGATATTAAAATTGTTTACGAGGTCAGAGCTAGAGCGAGGCTTGCACCGCCTTTGAGTTACGATATCATTACCTGAGCTGCGGGGGAACCAAGAAATAAAACCTTTTACCGTGAAATATGAGGAGTGCTTATGACTTTGAAGTACAGAGAGGAAGAAAAATGCACACCGTGTCCTGGTACTTTTTTTTTTTGTTGTTGTTGTTCTATTGCTGTAGGTCTGATTTTGCTTACTGGTGACACGTATAGAATAGGTAGGGCATCTGTTAATAATGTTTGTGCTGGAGAAATGCTCCTTTTACTAATTCATCTCTTTTTTTTTTTTTTTTTTTTTGGGTCATGCCAGGAAAAATAGTCCTTTCTAAAAGGAATAAATCATTCAAGCATATTTAAATAAACTTGCTATTATTTCTCTACCTGGTACCTGCAGTGTTGCAAGTCAAATCACTTGTTTTCTTGTACAACACTGTGCTTCCTATGCTTTATGTGAACAGGTTTGATGTGGGTTTGGTTTTGTTTTTTTTTTGGTGTAGAAGGCATCACTCTGTTTAAGCTAAATGACGAGTTGCACTAAAACATTGATGGAATAGGGCAGTGATGGCTGAAGTGATATTAAGCTGATTATTCTCAAGCAGATGAGAGCAGCTTATTACTGAGGTTTTTCAAAGGCTGGAAGCGGTTGATCTCTGTTTGCTCAACAGGCAGCCACCTACCGAGACGTATTTGGGCAGGTTTTTTATATTGTCCTTTATAGGTACTTGTCTCCGAAGTCACTTTTGTGGTGTTAAATAACCCTATTGCAAAGTTAAGTATCTGCAGAGTGAGAAAAAATTTGAAAGCCAACAGCAGGAGAGGAGAACGTGCAGGTGTAAGAACTGGCACGAATGTGGGATCTGCAGCAGGAGGTGGTCAGAGAGGCCCCGCAGACTGTCCCGGGAGAAGCCAAGAGGCATCTGCCTTGATGAAAAGCAGTAAATTAGTAGCATTTAGCAAAGTTGACATTTGGGTTCTTCAGAAAGTGAATTTTGTGGTCTTGCTTGTCTACTGTTATGTCAATAACTTGCATCAAAACTTCCTCGAGTCAGAACATCTGTTGGGGCCAATGGAAAGACTCCCCTTGACTTTAATGTGCTTTGGATCAGGCTCAAAATGCAAATAGTTTTTTCTCTCATCCTTTGAAGTCTTTAACATTTCATGGGCTCCCTTATGTTATTGGTAATTTGCACCAGAGGTATTTTGCATGCAAATGAAACTTCGGGGGTAACGACGACTGCATTCGTGAATATGCATGTCAGTGCGCACGCACGAATAAGGGTAAAGCATATTTTACTTTTCAGTGTAGCAAACTAGAAATTTCTCTTTAATAGCGGGTTGTTCATAGTAACTAGAACTGCAATCAAACCTATTGACAAGTGCATATAAAAGACTTTACAGAAGTGCCGAAGTACGTTTTGATGTATCTGCATAGAGCCAATTGATTTTTTTCTTTTTTTTGTAGCTTGTGCATGTTAATACATGTTTTCTGTATGAAACTGGCATTTGTCACCAACTTGTTACAGCACTGCAGATGTCATAAATTTAAATACTGTAATTGAACCTGAATTCACTATGGATTTATTTACCAGATCAAAGAGTAACTTCCACCTACAACACTCGTATTGTCTGTTAGTGTAAACTCCTGAGCTTAGTGAAGTGCCAGAGAAGGATTATTCCTTTGAATTGTGGCAGTGCTGGCAAATCACAGGGTTTTAGCTTTTAATAAACTGGAATTGTGTTTTTCTTAGCTGAGAGATGCTACTGATCTTAATAAGACTATTGTAGTGCTCTCACAGGACTCTGAATGTGTTATTCTGCAATACCGGAGCAATAAAATATGACAAGTTTACAGTGACCCCATTTACCCGATATTAAGACCTTACTCCCTCGGATGAGGGGCGTGAAGGTGCTTTGCCTGTGGTAGCTCTCCGCTTAACCCTGTCTCAAAAACACTGACTCTTATGGAGGCAGCATGTTGACATCTCAAATTGTCACCTGCCCTGACCAGAGGGATGCTCTTCCCCATTTAAAAGTCAGTCTGTCTTGCTGGTGTATTTAGTTTCAGCCTTTTCTGACCCAGCTCTTTCTGCCTGAGCTCACATTTTCAGGGCAATCCAGCTAAAATCCTGGCAGGTTCAGCTGAAGTCTCATCCCCTGGGGACTGATGCCGAGGTTCTTCAGCCCTTCCAGCTGGCCCTGCCTGTCCTGCTCACGGCAACTGGGCTGGATTTTGCTTCAAGGGCACAGCCGGCTGGTGACTGGGAGGAGAAAGGGAAAGATAATTTGTTTTTCTGATTGCCTTAAGATATGATTAGGAACACTTTTTGGCAGAAAAACATCTGCAAAATAAGAGTATTGCAGGAAGGGCTTGTCGGTGCTGTTGCCTGTGAGGAGATGGCTGCATATGACTGGAAATGTAAAGAATTAGTCACTCGGCTCATACCTCAGGCTGTTATTTCAAGCTCTTGCTGGGAATGTCGTTACAACAGGGAGGGAGGAGCAGGAAATGAGGGCTGGGGTCAGCAGTGACGGGGCCGAGCGGTGAACAAGACCCTAAAACCCTAAAGCAGTCTTTGGTAGACTGGCATGTGGTTGCTCAACTCTTGGAGACGTCAGTCACTGAAGGTGTTTGCCTGTTGTCAGGGGAAAGTGGTTAAAGAAGTGGCTTTCTGGTTATCTGCGTTTATTTTAACGAAGTTTCATCTTGAGACAACATCCAGGTGATGAGATGAGGGGAGGTAACGTTGCAAGCCTTGTTATGTTGTACTGGGACAAAAGCTGGGCCCATTGAGGTATTTAAACTGCGAAGGCCAGCGGAGGTGTTTGATTAATACCAGTCCTGGTGTGGAAAATATTGACGGAGAGCAGTGGGTCTGTGGAGGAGGCTTTGCTGAAAGGTGGGTTTGGAAGCGAGATAAAAGCCTGGCCCTTGCCAGGAGGCCTGTCCTCAGCCATGCTGAGTCAACCCCCGCGGTCCCACGGGCAGAATGGAGACAGAAGCCCGCAGAAGGTTTTACGGACCTGAGAAGCCGGTGAGCGCACATCGGGAGAAGCCTGAGGCTGCCTCGTCTAATCCTGGAGCCGCGGGCTCCTGGAGCAACCTCAGATTTCAGAGGAGCACCGTTCTCAGTGGGTTTTCCCTCCTCAGCCCAGCTCCGGGCGCAGCCTCGGGGGGGCCTTCGGGTGAGCTGGGAAGGGTGCGGTGGCATTCATGCAAATCCTCGGCTGCTTTGAGCTCCTCTCTTCAAACCCAAGCTGCTGCGGAGGTTTCTCATTCATTTGCTTAACCATCCTGCTTGCATTCTCCGAAGGCAGGTGCTGTCCCAAATTACCGTGTGGCACTCTTTAATATCTTGAGTTTGAGGGCTAACTTGGATAGGAACTGCATCAGCAGTGAATAATAGCTGCTCCCTTCCCGGCAGAGCCTTGGTGACGGATGTTAGTAGGGAGGATCTAGTTAATTTTTGACCTTTCTTCCTCCGTCCAAAGTTAAAAGCTATCGATGACACATCAACTAGGTTGTTAAAACTCAACCTGTTGGGTGTTTTTGGTGAAATTCCGCTCTCAAACGTGCTGCACCCATTCTAGAAAGTCAGCAAGGGACCAGGCAGGGCAGCGAGAGCCAGGGTCTGTCCAAATTAGCATTCCAAAATAAGCACGAGGTATTGCCCAATTAATGTCTTGTGCATTACCTAAGACTGTGAACAGCCTCTTCTGTGAGAGCCAGAGCTGTCTTTCTAAAGAAACGATACAAAGATGTCTTTAAATATGCATGGAATGCATATTGATTATTTCAAACACCGAAAAAGCTTGGCTTGTTATCTGGGAGACCAAGGACAATGAAGTATTGAGTCTTACAACATCTTTGAAACTTTTCGGTTGAGTACAAGTCCGGAATGAGAATGATCTTCTAGGTCTGAATCACATACGAGTTGTAAGCTGTGTTACTGTCGCTGACGCCGAAGAGAGGATGGAGGGAGAAGAGCAGTGCTCCCGCTAACGAGACACGTTAAAAATGCAGAAACTGGGCTTGGGTCTGTTTCTCCTGCCTTTTACACTTGTATATCAGTGGAAGTCCCCTGATGATGAGAATTTCAATTTGCCACCTGAATTTATGTCCTTGTCAATGCCAGGAGGCTCAGACCATGTGTTATTAGGCTGCTTTTACCTGCCTAGTGATCAGCTTGCTGAGTCATTGCATCTGCTTTACACTTTGGATTTTAATTGCTTTATGGCGCTTGTTAATTTTTGTTTAGTTTGCCCGTAGCTTATGAATGAGAGCTGTCTCTATCAAAAACCGCCGCCAGCTCTTTCGTCACTACTTCTGTATAGTCCCACAGTTCTTAGAAATACGAAGGCAGCATTTTATCCTGGGTAACTATTAACATTATAGCTTCAAAAATACCATTATGTTTTGGTTTTGCTTATTTTCTTCCCTCTGTCGCTAGGAACAGATTTAATGCTCGGAACAATGTGAGCAATAATCACAACTTCTTCAAGATCAACCGGTGTGGGAGATAAGACTCACTCAGGTGATGTGTTTGCAAGCACAAGCAGTAATAAAGCCATATGAGAAGCCATTATCTCCACATTTTTTTAAAGCGTTTGTTGAGAAGCGTATTACTGTTAGCTTAAAATATCCTGAGTTTTAAAGCCCCTGGGAGCACACGGCCAGAACGTGGAACGCGAGTCCCTCCGCGTGGCGCTTCCCGCAGGCACCTGTTGATTGACCTTGCCCTACATGAGGAGGTTTTAGGTTTTCATTTTTGGATTACCCACTGCCCTCTCGCAGTATCACACGGTCACCTCAGCTTTCTGGAAAAAACCCAAATAATAAAAAATGCAGCGGCAAATCAGATTGCGTTAGCAGGAAATGCCGTGGCCTATCTCCTGCTGACAGAATGGGCTGGTAAGGGTGTGCTATTTTTGACTGTGAAAAGTAGCATTTTTCTGAAGGTTTGCTGAATGCAGTAATGTGATTTCATGTTCTTCTGTGTTAGCCATCCCTAGCTGCCGCCGAGGGCAAGGGATGTTGGTAACGTTAAATGTTTAATCAGCTAAAATCCGGCTGCTTCCCTTCCTCAACATTTGGAAGGGTCGTTACTGGTTCGGCGTTTTTTCTGAAAAGTTAAAAGTGGTTCAGGGAAGGTGAACAGAGATCTGCTAAATCTGGTTTGGAAGCTTGTGAGTGCAACTGAATGACGATTTGAGAAGAATTCAGGCTTCTCACCGACTGAAGAGGTGTTCGCAGTAACCATTGGCTTGGGCTGTCTTTCTCCAATCTTGCCGTGACCGTTTCACGAGGTCTGATTAGGACTAATTACCATTATCTGTAGGTTTTATTCGCTGCTGAGGCCAGAATATTTGCATGTCTGTTCGGACATATAGTTTTCCTTTCAATTAGCACATCTGATTTTATTTTTTATTTTCTTTTTTTCTGAAGGCCACAACCTCTGTCCTAATCCGGGCAGGTGAAATTTCACAAGCACTTTATCATGGCTCATACCTCAAGCATCCGGACACACCTTTCTAATTGTCATTTATATCCTCCTGTCATTGCCTCTGGCATTTGCTGAGTTCACATTTCTGTGTGATTTGCCGCGAAACATTTTGTTTAACAAGTCGCTAACGCACCGTGACAGGGAAGTCCCCCTCAAGAAGCTGAAATAATGATTGCCTTCATCTTTGCTTTCTTGAGGAGGATGCTAAAACAAAAAAAAAATATCAATCTGCTGGTGCTTTAGACTTTGCACATACGAAGAATCCTTGCAACTGGAAAACTCTGACCTTGAATCTGGGAGTGCTTTGAATTGCAAATGATTTTTGTCATGGGCTCTGTGTGTGGACGAGCTCTGAGATTGCAGAATTTCGAGTGCAGTTGCCTTGTGAGTCAGCTCTGCAAGTGCTCAGGTAACCATTAAAGCATTTGAACGCTGAGCCTGCTCCTTAACAGCGGTTCTGGGAAGCTTTTTAATACACTAAGGGCAGCTGCTCAGACTTCTGGGCTTGGGGTTTGTCGATCACTGCATTTCAGAATAAAGTCTTTCAGCATCTGCAACGTCAAAACCCACTTTGTGTTGACAAAGGTGATTCATATGGGTCTTTCGAAAGATGGCTTACGTGCCATGATGAGTTGGGCACAGCCTCAAAAACTGGCGTTAAGCAGCACGTTCACAAAACATAAGAATAAAACATAGTGAAATAACGTCTCCCCTCTCCCCGTAGCCGGTTGCTGATGTGTCTTTGGGGCTCTGCTCGGCACAGGGCAAATCCACTGACCCATCGGTGGCTGCTCGTTGGCTGCACCTTTACAAGGGAAAAATATGTCTAAAAAATAAACTTGAGGCATCAGATGCTCCGTAAGTAATTCATTGCGGCCCCTGCTTTTCCTCCTGCTCTGCTTAACTGCCTCAAGTTCTAGTTATACACAAATTTCTTGGTTTGGTTCTGTTGGAACATCCAGGGTTGGTTTGTCCGAGTGTGTGTTTCTTAATGAATAAATGCCGGCAAGAAAAATTGCCAAGTAATTGCAAGTAAGGGAAAATAACACGCTGATTTGAAGGAACAGGTTCTCCACTGGGTTGGTTTGGTTTTGTGTTTGTTCTTTTTCTGATAGGCTGATAAAGGTTTTGGTGATCAAGTGATGAAGCACTCGGATTTGAGCGAACGATGGTCCTCAAAGGACTTGTACTCGGTGTAAATTTGGGATCTCTTGAAAAGTGAAAGATATACCCTGAAAATAGATCTTTGTTTACCCAAGATCACCTTGCTGCCAGTATTTGAGAACCTCGCTTTCCTAAGAAACCGTAGGTGGCATTTGAATGGCGCTGATAGCCTTCTGTTAATTGTCGAGGCCAGAATTAAGTCTCGATATGGTTTTAGCGAGAGGAGATAAAGGCGGCGCTCGTGAGAGCAGAGCACTGATAACTTATCGCACGAGGAAGA